>NC_090651.1:330310483-330610483 GCF_040937935.1 Hyperolius riggenbachi | reverse complement strand
CAATGATATATAAACAGCTGCTCTATGCCTTTTAGATTTTGATATTTTCACGATCGAAATCACGGCCACAGGACAACTTTTCTCCAAAGTTGGCAGCTCGATTCAGCACAATGCAATGAAATATAAGGAACCCAGGGGGATATAATTACAAACATCATGCTGGTAGGTGTGAGGATGTAATGAATTAGTTGCTTAAAGGCATATCCACAGGCTCTGCCTGGAGTCCCTTTAAAGGGGAACTGAAGAGAGAGGTGTATGGAGGCTGCCATGTTTATTTTCTTTTAAGCAATACCAGTTGCCTGACAGCCCTGTTGATCCTCTGCCTCTAATACTATTAGCCCCTGAACAAGCATGCAGCAGATCAGGTGTTTCAGACTTTAAAGTCAGATCTGACAAGACTAACTGCATGCTTGTTTCTGGTGTTATTTAGATACTACTGCAGAGATAGACCAGCAGGGCTGCCAGGCAACTGGTATTGATTAAAAGGAAATAAATATGGCAGCCTCTGTATACCTCTTACTTCAGTTCCCCTTTAAGGGCTTTGCCGCTGACACAGGAGACCAGGGTTCGAATCTCAGCTCTGCCTGTTCAGTAAGCCAGCACCTATTCAGTAGGAGACCGTAGGCAAGTCTCTCTAACACTGCTACTGCCTATAGGGCGCGTCCTAGTGGCTGCAGCTCTGGTGCTTTGAGTCCACCAGGAGAAAAGCGCGATATAAATGTTATTTGTCTTGTCTTGTCAAATGATGCCGTGCGCTGCTGATTGTCTTCAGAGCCAGGCTCTCCTCCTAGGTCCCCCTCCTGCTACTGTGCGCTCTGCCGCTGCCCACTCCACCCTCCCTTCCCACAGAGAACCACAGCTGCAGCAAGAATGATAGCAGCAGATGGCAAACGCTCACTCACCTATCCATGATCCAAGCAATAGAGATCCCGTCATCTGAAACCCATCTGTCTCTTCTACAGTGCAGCCGCTCGCTCTGAACTTCCTGATTCTCAGATCAGACATGAAGTAGGAAGTAGTAATAGTAGTAGTAACAGAGCGGCAGCACTCTAGAGGAGACAGATGGGCTCCGGATGACGGGACCTCTATTGCTTGGATCGCAATAGGTGAATGTGATTCATCTGGTGCTGTCATTCTCCCCCACTGCGGCTGCCTTCTCTGCTGGACTATCGTATTCACTGGGATGGAGGCTGCATGGTGGCTGTCTAGTTTGGGAGGAAATTGGTTGTTCGGTGGTGGGAGTGGTTATGTAATTCTGTCTGGGGAACGGCTTCCGGTTTGGCGGTGTCCAGAGCTTTCTGCTATTGCCAGGCTGGAGATGCAGGGGGAAAGTGCTGCTGCTGTGATATCTGGCGACCTTTTCACAGGGGTGCCCCAGCCCCTGAGTGCAAATGTCCCAGCCATTCATCTCTCACTCTGCATTTTGCCGCTGCTATTCCCTGCATTGTGCACCCACAGAGGAAAGCGTGCTGTTGCCCATAGCAACCAGTAGCTCGGCTGCCCGGTGTGTGCGCGTATTGCTGTGCAGCTGCATCTTCTGATTCTATTACGACATGATGGGGGGGCCCAAATCAGTTACTTTGCTTAGGGCCCCATTTAGCCTTAATCCGGCTCTGCTTATGCCCAATATAAGGAATATAGCAGAAACTCCTAATACTGGCCATACATGTAATGATTGCAAAGACCCTAAAATGCCAGGACAGACCCCACGAATGATGCCATTTTGGAAAGAGGACATCCCAAAGTATTCCGTTAGGTGCATGGTGAGTTCATAGAATATTTTATTTTTGTCACAAGTTAGCAGAAATTGTGTTTTTTTTTTTTTTTTTCACAAAATGTCATTTTCCGCTAACTTGTGACGAAAATAAAATTTTCTATGAACTCACCATGGCCCTCATGGAATACCTTAGCGTGTATTCTTTCCAAAATGGGGTCATTTGTGGGGTTTGTTTACTGTCCTGGCAAGTGGGGGGGGGGGGGTGCTAAATTGTAAGCATCCCAGTAAAGCCTGAAGGTGCTCATTGGACTTTGGGCCCCTTAGCACAGTTAGGGTGCAAAAAAGTGCCACACATGTGGTATTGCCGTACTCAGGAGAAGTAGTATAATGTGTTTTGGGGTGTATTTTTACACATACCCATGCTGGGTGGGAGAAATATCTCTGTAAATGTCACACAATTGTCCATTTACAGAGAGATTTCTCCCACCCAGCATGGGTATGTGTAAAAATACACCCCAAAACACATTATACTACTTCTCCTGAGTACGGCGATACCACATGTGTGGCACTTTTTTGCACCCCAACTGCGCTAAGGGGCCCAAAGTCCAATGAGTACCTTTAGGATTTCACAGGTCATTTTTAAGTTAGCGGAAATTGATTTTTATTGGGGTTTTTTTTTTGTGTCATTTTCCGCTAACTTGTGACAAAAAATAAAATCTTCTATGAACTCACCATACTCCTAACGGAATACCTTGGGGTGTCTTCTTTCTAAAATGGGGTCATTTGTGGGGTTCCTATACTGCCCTGGCATTTTAGGGGCCCTAAACCGTGAGGAGTAGTCTTGAACCCAAATTTCTCAAAATGATCTGTGAAATCCTAAAGGTGCTCATTGGACTTTGGGCCCCTTAGCGCAGTTGGGGTGCAAAAAAGTGCCACACATGTGGTATTGCCGTACTCGGGAGAAGTAGTATAATGTGTTTTGGGGTGTATTTTTACACATACCCATGCTGGGTGGGAGAAATATCTCTGTAAATGGACAATTGTGTGTAAAAAAATCAAAATTTCTCCCACTCAGCATGGGTATGTGTAAAAATATACCCCAAAACACATTATACTACTTCTCGTGAGTACGGCGATACCACACGTGACCCATTTTTGCAGCCTAGGTGCGCTAAGGGGCCCAACATCCAATGAGCACCTTTAGGCTTTACAGGGGTGCTTACAATTTAGCACCCCCAAAATGCCAGGACAGTAAATACACCCCACAAATGACCCCATTTTGGAAAGTAGACACTTCAAGGTATTCAGAGAGGGGCATGGTGAGTCCGTGGCAGATTTCATATTTTTTGTCACAAGTTAGCAGAAATGGATTTTTTTTTTTTGTCACAAAGTGTCATTTTCCGCTAACTTGTGACAAAAAATAAAATCTTCTATGAACTCACCATGCCTCTCACTGAATACTTTGGGATGTCTTCTTTCCAAAATGGGGTCATTTGGGGGCTATTTATACTATCCTAGAATTTTAGCACCTCATGAAACATGACAGGTGGTCAGAAAAGTAAGAGATGCTTTAAAATGGGAAAATTCACTTTTGGCACCATAGTTTGTAAACGCTATAACTTTTACCCAATCCAATAAATATACACTGAATGTTTTTTTTTTTTTTATCAATGACATGTAGCAGAATAACTTTCGTGCTCAAATGTATAGGAAATTTTACTTAATTTGAAAAATGTCAGCACAGAAAGTTTGTCATTTTTTTGACAAAATTCATGTCTTTTTTAATGAATATAATAAAAAGTATAATAAAAAGCACCAAAAGAAAGCTGTATTAGTGACAAGAAAAGGAGGTAAAATTAATTTAGGTGGTAGGTTGTATGAGCGAGCAATAAACCGTGAAAGCTGCAGTGGTCTGAATGGAGAAAAAGGCTCTGGTCATTAAAGCCAATGGGAACTAGTTTAAAAATAAAAAAGTCGGATACTCACCTAAGGAGAGGGAAGGCTCGGTCCTAATGAGCCTTCCCTCTCCTCTCTTGGTGCCCTCGGTGCTGCGCTGGCTCCCCGTTCGCGTCCGCCGCCGCAGGGACTTCGGAGGTCTTCGGGAGCACTCGGGCTTCCGAAGACGGGCTGCTCCATACTACGCACGCGCGAGTGCGTCATAGAGGGCGCTCGCGCATGCGTAGTAAGGAGCGGCACGTCTTCAGGGGAGCCCGAGTGCTCCCGAAGGCTTCCGAAAGCTCCCTTCGGCATGCGGAAGTGGCAGTATTTGACCGAAGTGGTCGAATACTGCCACGGGGGATCCTGCGCGGGACTGGGCACCGGGAGAGGAGAGGGAAGGCTCATTAGGACCGAGCCTTCCCTCTCCTTAGGTGAGTATCCGACTTTTTTATTTTTAAATTGGTAAACACTCACTTTAAGGGGCGAAAAGACTGTGGTCCTCAAGTGGTTAAGTGACATTGCCTATGTGATGTGCTGCATTTTTTGAGAGAGGGGCTTCATCCAACATTTTGCTGGGCAGGCCTACTTAGATCATGTTAAGTTCATGTAAATTTGACTCCACTCATGACCACACCCATGTTCTGGTGCATGGCCACACATATTTTTGGCTGGGGTGCCCAAAAGTGCCCCGGATCTTTTATGGTGGCCACTAATGATCCAATCTTTTTCATCCAATCTTACCAAATCTATGTAGTAGAAGGGTAAATTAGTGAATATACTGAATGGATACTTCAGATAAGTTACCTTATATTGCATAGAAATTGTAAGATTGGATGAAAAGGATTGGATCATTAGTGGCCCCCTTTAGGATCCTAGCAATGCCCCTAGCCCCGGATCTTCCAGGACACTAGCAATGCCCCCGGACTGGGAAGGTTCTATGGTATCCCAAGCCTCTACTCTTCTTAAGATGGCCATACACTTGTTGATTTGCCATCAGATCGACCAACAGATCCCTCTCTGTAAGTGACAACAACATAGGAGAAAAGTAATTTATGGCTCATTTTACTCTGGGGAAAAAAAGTACTACTTTGTTTGTTTGCAAGGAATCCATCTGCCGCATAGGCTTGTCAGGATGGTGTGAACAACTGTTTGCATGTGTACAGCGTTGTTTGAAAGATCAATCAGTTCATGCAAAAGGACCCAAGAAATGCTATTGCAGGCTACATACTTCCTCCTTTTTCATGCATGCACTCTGCTCAAAAATATTAAAGTGGACTTGAACTCAGAACTCCTCTCTGCTGTAGAAGATAAACAGCATAATAACCTTTAAGGTGCGTACACCCGCACTACTAAATGCAACAACGGGTCCGCCGGACCCTCCCGCTGGGCGGTCTTTAGCCGACAGTATGCGCGTGTGTACGCGCTGTCGGCGGACTGATAAGGCTGTTTCTGAGCGATCCGGTCAGTGGATATCAGTCCGCCGCTCAGCGGATCGCTCAGAAGCAGCCTTATCAGTCCGCCGACAGCGCGTACACACGCACATACTGTCGGCTAAAGACCGCCCAGCGGGAGGGTCCGGCGGACCCGTCGTTGCATTTAGTAGTGCGTGTGTACGCACCTTTAAACAAAAAATGTCCGTTACAGCTGACTTAAATCTGAACTGTTTCTACTTCCTGATTCATGGAAGCAGACTTATTGTTCACAGCTTGTGCTTTCAAATGAGCTAATCTGCCATAGGCAGTTGTGCGACACAAGGGAGGGATCAAATTACAACTAGTGATTATACACAAATGAGGGGGAATTAGACAGGCTAAAATCATAGGCTAAACATACAGGGCACATTTCTGTTATGTTTTCCTTGTGTCCTGTGCAAGAGTTAAGGTCCACTTTAAGAAATATCTGGCAATCTCTATCACTCCTTGTTTAAAAATCGTCGGCAGACCATATCCACCGGGATGCATCCATCCATCGCTGCCTGGCCCCGCCTCCCCCTCACTGGAGAAAACTGAAGTGGAGTGATGAGGGGTCTTCGGGGCGGCTTTGCGGGACAAGACACTGCAGGTAAATATAAGTTTTTCATACAGCAAGGCTGCAGGATTTAATCATTTAATCTGGAGATCCTCTTTAAGCAAGAACCTGTTGGAAATTATCGTTTCAACCGATTTATCTGATGGTAAATTGCATGGTGTGTATGGCCATACATCTAGCGATAATGGGCAGAATCGACCAAGAGACAGAGCTTCGATCACATTTGATCAGAGAGATTTGTCAGATGCCCATACACCACAGGCCGATTCCCGATCAATTTCAGCATGAAATCTCTCGGGAATCGTCAGAGATCGCCTAATGTATAAATGTGCATGTGTGTGTGTGCATTTATACTTTACCTGTCCTGTCGCAGTACATGTACAGCTTCTGAATCGGCCGCTCTTCCATAGCAGCATACATGCCGCCAGTGTAGTGTGACGTCACAGGCCGCACTATGCGCCAGCGGTGAGTATGGGGCTAACGGAAGAGCGGCGGATTCAGTAGATGTAGGTGCGCTGCCACACAGGACAGGTAAAGCATAAATGCGTACACACATTTATGCATTAGGGGAACAGCGCCAGAGGCGGGGGTCGTCATTTGTCCCAATATCGCTTGCAGTTACAGCTGCGCTCCCGATCGACCACAACGACCCAACATATTGCAGCATGTCTGACCGATGTATGCGACCGATTTCAGCCTGAAATTGGCCGCATTCTTTATTGGCATTCACTTGGCGGCACCATTTTTTTTTTCTTTTCTTTCTTCTGATTATAATAATTGAATTGGATGATTCATCAGCCACGAAGGGCCCATTCACACTTGAAAAGTGGCAAAATGGTAGCGCCCAGCGCTACCGGTTTGCATGGGTGATTTTATCACTGTAAAATCACTGTACAAATTCACGTTCTTTTGCAATTGCGATTAGCGCTTTAACCTCCTTGGAGGTAACCCCGTAGTTCGGGGTAAGCCGCGCAGGAGGTTTTCTCCGGCCCTGCTGGGCCGATTTGTTTAATTTTTTTTTTGCTGGATGCAGCTAGCACTTTGCTAGCTGTGCCAGCACACCGATCGCCGCCGCCCCGTGCTCGATTGCCGGTATCCGCCGCACCCCCCCCCACCCCCCAGACTCCGTGCGCTGCCTGGCCAATCAGTGCCAGGCAGCGCTGAGGGGTGGTTCGGGACTCCCAATGACAACGGTGACGTCTTTGACGTCATCCCGCCCCGTCGCCATGGCGACGGGGGAAGCCCTCCAGGAAATCCCGTTCTTTGAACGGGATTTCCTGATCGGATATCGCCGAAGGCGATCGAAGCGGGCGGGGGGATGCCGCTGAGCAGCGGCTATCATGTAGCGAGCCCTGGGCTCGCTACATGATATAAGAAATTTTTTTTTAAAAAAAACTGCTGCGCTCCCTCCTGGCGGAATTTTTTATACCGCCAGGGGGTTAATAACATCCTAATCACGATAGCTGTTTAATTGTAGCGAAATTCTGCATGCAACATGTTTGCGATTGCCTCTAATCGCGGAACGCCCACGTTCGTCGGGAATCACGGCAGTGTGATCACTGCCATATAGTTACAATTGCATTAGTGCTTTAAAGAGTGCTAGCTCTTTGGCGTTAAACTGGCGCTAATTGCCCTAGTGTGAATGAGCCCTAATGCTGGGAATACACAATTAGATTTTTTTTTTTTTTTAGCCGATTTACTTTCTGATTTTTCTTATCAATTTCCATTCGTTTCTTTGAGAAATCAGTCAGAAAAATGATTGAATAAAAGAATGTTGGAAATTAAATTTCTCATGGGCTCGTTAAGCCTCTTCCACCCCTAATCGCTAAAGTGCTAGCGTGTTTTAAAAATGCTAGTGCTGTTTTAGTCTATGGCAATGTTCACACTTGAGCGATTAGCGATAATCGTGGGCATTCCGAAATTATGGGAAATTGCAAACCTGTTACTTGCAGCATTTTTCCGGTGATTTTTGGAGCGATCGCCATTAGCATAGATAGAAACGCTGATTGGGATTGCTCCAAAAACGTGATTTTTTTCCCCCCTGTTAAATTGCGGAAAAATAACCCAAGCAAACGCTACCGCAAATCGCTAGTGGTTAGCGATTTTAGGTGTGAACGAGCCCTTAGGCCCCATTCACACTAGAGTGTTTTGCCGCGATTTCGGCAAGACACTCAAACGCTAGAGCTTTTTAAAAGCGCTAGCGTAATGAAACCCTATGGTCCCGTTCTTGGGCGATTTGCGCAAATCGCCCAAAAATGGGCAAAAACTCAACGCGTAGCCTGCACCATTTTCAGGCGATTTCCAGGCGGTTTGCGTTTCAGTGCTATAGAATCGCGCCAAAATCGCCGCAGTGTTCAGTGATTTTTCCACATGACATCGCGGAAAAATCACTCCTGCAATTTTGAAAACGCAAGTGTGAATAGAGCCTAAAGGTCCGTACACACGCCGGACTTTAGGCAATGACGGGTCCGTCAATGCCTCCCGCTGGGTGGGCGTGCCAGCGACAGTCCGGCGTGTGTACGCTCTGTCGTCCGACTGATACGGCTGTTTCTGAGCGATCAGCCGTATCAGTCTGACGACAGAGCGTACACACGCCGGACTGTCGCTGGCACGCCCACCCAGCGGGAGGCAACGACGGACTCGTCGTTGCCTAAAGTCCGGCGTGTGTACGGACCTTATAGGTGGTGGTTTTTTTTTTTTTTTTTTTTTCCCCCTCAGGAGGAGTTGGAAGTTGATCTACCTGGACTGACTGCTTTGTGTAGAGCTTGATCCTCATGTAAGCATATTGATGCATTGTGTTGCAAACCACAGTGTGTAATTGGATTTATTGCCCTTCTTTCAGATGATTTGGTTTTTACACCCTATTCTTCTTCTTGCCTTTCTTTGTTTACTATTGTTTAGCAAGCTGTGGTGAGATGAGAGCCTCTGAAGTACAGGCCCATACATTGTATGCAAACAATGAGCTCCAGGTCTGCCTCCTGTGAATGGATTTGTGTATTTTGCAAATGTCCAGTCATATGCTGATGTGGGCAGAGTGATTAGGGCCTTCTCATTAGTATGTTAATATAGAATTCCTGGAAAGGGATGGGACAGGATGGACCCTGCAGAGCAGCAGGGGGTGGGAGGAGGAGGTGTGCAGGAATTTCTGCTCACCAGGCAGGTTCACTCCTGGCTGGAGGACACAGTAGTATTAACCACCCTGGCGTTCTGATTAAATCGCCAGGGTGGCTGCGGGAGGGTTTTTTTTAAATAAAAAAAAAACTATTTCATGCAGCCAACTGAAAGTTGGCTGCATGAAAGCCCACTAGAGGGCGCTCCGGAGGCGATCTTCCGATCGCCTCCGGCGGCAAGAGATAACACGGAAGGCCGCAATGAGCGGCCCTCCGTGTTTCGCTTCCCTCGTCGCCATGGCGACGAGCGGAGTGACGTCATTGACGTCAGCCGACGTCTTGACGTCAGCCGCCTCCGATCCAGCCCTTAGCGCTGGCCGGAACTGTTTGTTCCGGCTACGCTGGGCTCGGGCGGCTGGGGGGACCCTCTTTCGCCGCTGCACGCGGCGGATCGCCGCGCTGCAGCGGCGATCAGGCAGCACACGCGGCTGGCAAAGTGCCGGCTGCGTGTGCTGCTTTTTATTTGGTGCAAATCGGCCCAGCAGGGCCTGAGCGGCAGCCTCTGGCGGTGTTGGACGAGCTGAGCTCGTCCAGACCGCTCAGCAGGTTAAGGTGGCCATACATCAGGCAACTTGGCCGATCGACCATTTGATCCGATAATTATGGAATCTGTTGAAAATTGGTACCGCCAAGTGCATGCTCAATCGGCAATGCAACCAGCTTTGGGCTGAGCATGTAGATTGGACCTGCTGCGTGATGTTGGGATGTCGTGGTCGGGGAGATGTAAATCGGTATAAGCGAGTGATATCGGGACGAATGTGACAAACCCCCGCCGCTGCCCCCCCCCCCCCCCCAATGTTCTATGTGCCTCCCTGGTGCACTATACATTACCTGTCCACGTTTGCCGCTGGCTCTTCCATACATGCGCGCCACTTGGTTGCCGGTGTACATGTTGTTGTTGTGTGATGTCGCATGCGCCCATGTTACTCTGGCAACCACCGGGGGCCTGTGTATGGACGGGGCTAGCGGCAAATAATGTACAGTGCACTGGGGGGAAGGGGAGCACATTGAACATTAGGAGGGGACAGCATCAGGATGGCTAGGCAGCAGCAGCAATTCCAGATTGATGTCAGCATGAATCTGATCGGGATTCAGCCTGCGGTGTATGTACTTGCCTAAGGTCTCCTACTGAATAGGTGCTGGCTTACTGAACAGGCAGAGCCGAGATTCGAACCCTGGTCTCCAGTGTCAGAGGCAGAGCCCTTAACCATTACTCCATGCAGCCACTACCTACATGCGATTCAAGCCGGGTAACACTCCCTGTTCCATCGATAGGCTTCCCGTCCGAATCGTATGCTGGTGCCATTCAGATGACATGGTGCAGTTTACCGGAGCATGCATCCAAACCCCTGTAGCCATGCATGGCACAGCTATAGCGATTCGGCATCCATCTGAAAATGGCACCTGTGAATAATGGCGCACAGTGTTGCCGCTAATCCGTTTGCCGCTTATCTCTATTTAACGTTAAAGCCTTATTGTTATTTAGCGTTAAAGCCTTATCGTTATTTAGCGTTAACACACAGAACCCTTTCTGTACCTATCCCTAACCCCTAACCCCTCCCTGGTGGTGCCTAACCCTAACCACCCCCCTGGTGGTGTATATTGTACTGTAACTATACGTAATCTAACCCTACTCTCACACAGAACCCTCCCTGTACCTATCCCTAACCCTAAGACCCCCCTGGTGGTGCCTAACCCTAACCACCCCCTTGGTGGTGCCTAAAGGTCCGTACACACGCCGGACTTTAGGCAACGACGGGTCCGTCGTTGCCTCCCGCTGGGTGGGCGTGCCAGCGACAGTCCGGCGTGTGTACGCTCTGTCGTCAGACTGATACGGCTGTTTCTGAGCGATCCGCCCGGCGGATCGCTCAGAAACAGCCGTATCAGTCTGACGACAGAGCGTACACACGCCGGACTGTCGCTGGCACGCCCACCCAGCGGGAGGCAACGACGGACCCGTCGTTGCCTAAAGTCCGGCGTGTGTACGGACCTTTACCCTAAGACCCCCCTGGTGGTGCCTAACCCTAAGACCCCCCCCCCCCCCCCAGTGGTGCCTAACCCTAACCTTGACAGTGTTACATTAAATCCATTTACCGTTTTGCAGTTAAATAACGTCTGCAGTTTGGCTTATGTAGGGCGCTATTGTTAATAACATTAGTGTGTGCCACTATTGATAAATAACGGTAGTGTGTGCCGGTTTTCTTCTTTTTTCCCTGTGCGCCATTATTATACAGTACTAACGATAAATAGCAATAAGCGTATCTTTTTAATGCGGCGCCATTTTTATGCATAGGCGCTGTGCGCCATTATTCACTGATCCCAGCGATTCGGGTGGGACTTCACATAAGCATGGGTGCTGCGTCCGTGTCTGAAACTGTGGAAATGGGCCTATATGCTGGGACAATGTATTTTACTATAGATAAATATTAGAAGAGTTAGCCACACTGTAGCTGAATTACCCATTCATTACCTGGCAGATTCGATTACTCTGAATCTACCAGAAATCTATGTTCCAACATGTCTGACCGAAATCATTGGTCAGAAAATCTCAATCGATTAGGGGCATTAGTGGGAAGTAAGATTGATTTTTCAATACATTTAATGCTGAAATCTATTGAAAAATCTGTGTGTGGAAGGATTAAATCGTTCTCTGATCAAATTCATGGCAATTAATGTGTTTGCTTGCTTTTATATAAACGTGCTCACTGAGTTTCCAATGGGAAGCCCCCGGTTGGTACCCACATACAGCAGGCCTGGATTTACTTCAGCGGAGCCTATAGATGTTCTGGTACCCCAGACTCCTACCTACCCAGACAAACCTCCCTCCAAACCGAAAGTGTGCTGGCAGCAGGCCTGGCTGTCACCTCTCCTCTGATTCCCCTGCCCAGTGTATGTAGTCAGAGGTGCCTCCCAGTACTATAATCATAATCCTAACTTTTGTATCGCACTTTCCTACTGTCAAGCTGAAAGTGCTTGAAAGTGTCAGCCTCTAAGGACGCGTTGAGTCTTGTCTAAGAACTCCATACTGAATAGGAAGAGCCATGTCAGAGGCAGGCAGGGTACACACTATCCAGCCAGATGTATGCCCCAGGTAGCTAGAGGTGTGCCTGACTATAGGTAGTGGAAGGCCCCAGTATTGGTAGCCACAGGTTTCCCCTACCCCAATATTTGATAACCAGAGTTAACACAACTGTAGTGAGAATGTAGTGGCTGCCATATTTTTTCCTTTTTAAGCAATACCTGTTTCCTGGCAGTCCTGATGATCTATTTGGCTGCAGTAGTGTCTGAATCACACCAGAAACAAGCATGCAGCTAACCTTGTCGGATCTGACCATGTCAGAAACATCTGCTGCATGCTTGTTCAGGGTCTGGCATTGCATATAAGGAAATAAATATGGCAGCCTCCATATCCCTATCACTTCAGTTGTCCTTTAACTTCCTAGTATAGGAAGCCAAAGGGCCCCCTCCAGTTTTAGCCCCCCCCCCCCCCCATATAGGTAGCCAGCTGTGTCCATGTATTAGATAGTCCCTTCAGATTGGCAGTATCAGTTGAAAATCGGTGCTGCAAAAAGCATGCCTGATCAACTATTCGACAAAATTGGTTGGCTGAATGTATCGCTCTGACATGCTGCTAGAGGTCAGGTCGTCGTGCTTAATCAGGTGCGCGGCCGTATGCCCCTGCAATAATACTTTACTTGTCAAACCGCGACGAGGCAGGGTCTCAAGGCCGATTGCCAAAAGATTTCATGCTGAAATCGATCGGTAATTGGCCTTTGGTTTGTCTGCAAACCGATCTCTTTCTAATTAGTGATCTATCGGTTGATCGGCTGCTAAAATTGCTAGATGTATGGACCACCCTCAGTTATTCTACTGCGAGATGCAAAATCAATACAAAACTAAGCAACCATTGTTACCTCACCACCCACCTCCCACCACAGAAGAAATTTACTGCTGTGTTCAGTCCAGCTTTTGATCAGTAATTTGTCTGAAATTCCCCAAGCAGCCCACCCAAATTTTGGTCAACATTATGCTGGGGACACACGGGTCGATCCGGCGGCCGATTAGCCGCCGGATCGACCCCCGCTGCGTCCCCGCTCGTCCTTGCGGATCGATTCCCGCTTGTCCCCGCCGGCGCTCCTTATCAGCCGCTCGATTCCCCGCTATTGTCCGCCGGCGGGGATCGAGCAGGGAATCTATCCGGCAGGTCATCGGACCTGTCGGATATTATCATTCGAGCCATCAGGCTTGACCAGGCATGGGCAAACTTGGCCCTCCAGCTGTTAAGGAACTACAAGTCCCACAATGCATTTGCCTTTATGAGTCATGACTATGGCTGTCAGACTCCTTCTATGCATTGTGGGATTTGAAGTTCCTTAACAGCTGGAGGGCCAAGTTTGCCCATGCCTGGACTGATAAGCCTGTGTTACCTGCCGTGTATGCCCATGCTTGGATTCAGGTTTGTGATCCACATTTTTGTCCTGTTTGCACAAACTAGCAATTGATCAAACACGTTCTCATGAGACCACAGAGCCACTGATGTCAGAACACCTCATGCATTTATGTCCTGCAATAGGGCAGCACGGTGGCGCAGTGGTTAGCGCTCTTGCCTTGCAGCGCTGGGTTCCCAGTTTGAATCCCAGCCAGGTCAACATCTGCAAGGAGGTTGTATGTTCTCCCTGTTTGTGTGGGTTTCCTCCGGGCACTCGGGGGCCGCCCCCCCCCCCAAAAAAAAACATAAAAAAATAATTGTTAATTGGCTTCCGCATAAAATTGGC
The DNA here is from genome assembly GCF_040937935.1 of Hyperolius riggenbachi. Classification (NCBI taxonomy): domain Eukaryota; kingdom Metazoa; phylum Chordata; class Amphibia; order Anura; family Hyperoliidae; genus Hyperolius; species Hyperolius riggenbachi. The sequence goes on along the minus strand of NC_090651.1, from coordinate 330,596,855 downwards.
CATAGACTGATACATGCAGTACATGATTCACACATAGACATATGACTATGGTAAGGGACTAGATTGTGACTCCCTCTGAGGGACAGTTATTATGCAGCGCTATACAGAGTATGTAGTCTTGTTACTATGTCGGTGCTATATAAATACATAAATAAATTAATCCAAAGCGTAGACAAAGTCCAGGATCAAACCAGCAGCCAGGGAAATGAAGGCCCCATACAGGGGCTAGATGAAATGTGGGCGATGACAACCACCACTGCTGAGTATCCAGTGTGTGTACAGCAATCTCCGATCCACTTGGCGGGTCGATTGGGCCGAGGATGGTTGGGAACCTTGTTCCCTCCACTTACCCAGTTGTCGTGTGTCATTATGTGCTGCTTTTTCAGCTCTCTGCCCAACCCCCGACGTATCTTTCCCGTGTCGGCCCTGCAGTGTCGCCTGAGGGGATTGCACACCAACCTCTGCTGGTCATGTCACCGTGTGTACCATATGTACAAGGTTTAATGCTGGGTACACAAATAGTATTTAACGTCCAGTCGACGGGAATTGGACAGTTATTTCCATCATGTCTGATCTGCTCCTGTTCGATAATGGGATCGATTTGCCGAAGTTATCAAGAGAAAATCGATCCCGTTATTGGGAGCAGTTTGGACATGTACATAGAATGCAACTGTCTGTCAAATTACCCATTACCCATTGATCAGGCGCAAAATTGTGTGCATTGTGTACCTGGCCTAAGGCATTCAGAATGGAGTCAAATACTGTACACCTGTAATGAGGGATATGGAGGCTGCCACATTTCCCTTTTAGGCCTCAGTGAGATGTTGCGTTTGATGCGACATTAAAGTAGCACAACTAACGCAGCGCATGTAGGTTATGGAATTGGATGTTATTTTGCACTGCGTTGTCTCTTGGTGCGCCGTTTTCGTTGCATACTCATGGAATGAGAACGATGCATGCGTAAAATTTTATTAAAAAAAACCTTACTGAGCATGTGCAACACACATAACGCAACAGAGCACAGCATGCAGCCCCCAGTAATAACACTACACGTTACACACTAACGCAACGTGTGCACTGTGAATATCGCACAGACTTTGCATTGCTGTGCGTTACTCTGCGTGAAAGTATTTTCTAACGTGCGACTTTAACTTTGCACTGTGAAAGAGGCCTTAAACAATACCAGCTGCCTGGCTATCCTGCTGATCCGCTGCCTCGAATAGTCATAGCCCCTAAACAAGCATGCAGCAGATCAGGTATTTGACATTGTCAGACCTGACAAGATTAGCTGCATGCTTGTTTCTGGTGTTTTTCAGACACTACTGCAGGCAGATCAGCCAGGATTGGAGTGCCAGGCAACTGGTATGGTTTTAAAAGGAGATAAATATGGTGGCCTCCATATGTCTCTTTAGTTGTCCTTTAAGTTCTCTTTTAAAGGTATTTTTTAAAACCGATATCTACCTCCCAACTTTTTGAGATGAGGGCCACTTAAGCCACACCCCTGATCCCGCCCCGTCACACCGCTAGTCACGCATACCATACAGATTTCGTAAGAAAAATGTTTTATAATTCAAACCACACTGGTTCGTTCTATCCTGGTTCATTTTCCGTCATATTAACATTTGAAAATAAAAAAACATCAATTTAAAAGATGGTAATAAAGTTTAGAACCAATTAAACACATTTTTCAGTAGAGAAATACATACATTTACATAGAAAGAGGGCCAAATGAGGAAGAAAGGGGGATGGGGAAAGGGCTCCCAAAGAGGGACTGTCCCTCCAAAAGGACAGTTGGGAGCTATGCAGAAAGACGAAGGCCTTGTTCACGTTATAAATCACCAGCACGATCATAAGCGATGAGCGATTTAAAGAGTGATTTTTTTTTTTTTAGAGCCCATTCACACTAGTGTTTTGCCGGCAATTTCGGCAAAGCGCTAGCTCTTTTTAAAGCACTAGTGCAATAATACCTTATGGGCCCGTTCTCACTTGGGCTATTTGCGTTAATCGCCAGCAATTAACGCAAATCGCCAAACGCAAATGTGTAGCCTGCACCATTTTTAGGCGATTTCCCGGCAATAGCGTTTAGTGCTATAGCCACCCCCCCCCCCCCCCGCATTAATCACAGAAAAATCACCCCCACAAAACGGCAGCGGTAATCGCCGGCGTTATGTGCTTTTAGGTGTGAATGGGGCCTTAAAGCATTTACAAGCGCTTTCTGTTTTTTGTTTTTTTTTTGCTTAGAAACGCGCTTTTGTGGAGCGATTTTTATTTTTAATTTATTTCACTTCCTGACGTTAGTCAGGAAATGAGCGCTTTGACCTTGAAATTAATAAATACAATGTATTTAAGCACTCGGGAAATCGCTTTTCAAAGCGCTTTTTCAAGCTTTTCCCCTATACTTTCTATTGAAGCGCAAATGCTCAGAAAATGGCGCAGGAGCCACATTTGTGATTGGCTAGAGTGAAATCGCTCTAAAGGGGCCCATACACTCAGCCGATTATAGATCGATCGAGATTGATTGACCAATCGATTTCAACCGATCTGACATGTTGGAAAATTTAGGAAGATCTGTTGAGATTGCTTATTTTGCATTGGACCGAATGGAAATCTGATGGCAAAAAAATGGCATCAGATCGATTTTCAATAGATTTCATACTGAAATCTATTGGAAATCTGTTCATTGTAAAAAAAAATAAAAAAAATTCCTGAACACATCAGCAGACTGAGGCTGTTTCTGAACGATCCAGCAGGAGGGTCTGATGGGCCCATCTTTGGCAGAAGTAGGGCTTGTGTATAAAGTTGCATTCAGACCTTTTTTCTTTTTTTTTTCCATGGGAGAAGGAATTGAATGTTGGAGCTTCCTGTCAGGCACCATATGTGATGTTATTGGTGTCACCACACACTGCTGGGCTCCTCCCGCCTCCCTGCTAATCAGCACATGTGTTATCAACACATTTACATTTTGTTTGGACACCTTGACTTTAATCAGATGAAATGCTGATCCCATGCATGCAGCTTTCATATGTAAATACGCCCAGAGGGGACTGGATCTCTGCAGGATTACATGATGAAACCTTCTCAGGTTAACCATTAAAATGTATCCTTGCTTGTTTAAAAAAAATAAATTATGCAACACTCTGAAGATTTGCCTGCCGATGGACCATCAGATAATTATTAATCTGATAGAAATTGGTGACAGCTAGAGCATGCCCTGGCCCGAAATTGGTTGCATGTATGGATTGGACATTTATTTTTATTTTCGTATTTATATAGCGCTAACATATTACAGTGCTGTAGAGAGTATATATTGTCTTGTTGCTAACTGTCCCTCAGAGGGCTCACAATCTAGTCCCTACCATAGTCTATGCACGCATCATGTACTGTAGTGCATGTATCCTAGTCTAGGGGCAAGCCAATTAACTTATCTGTGTTTTTTTTTTTTGGGGGAGGAAACTGGAGTGCCCAGAGGAAACCCACACAGACACGGGGAGACAAACTCCTTATAGATGTTGACCTGGCTGGGATTCGAACCGAGGTCCCAGCGCTGCAAGGCGAGAACACTACTATGCCACAGTGCTGACATGCTGGAGAATCTCAGGGCCAACGTGCTCAATAGTTTACCGGGCGGTAATGCTGTGATTAACGTGACGGAAACCCCGACCGTTGACCACCCAATGTTTGTCATCCACCTCGGTGCCTGTGCAGTTATACTTTACCTGTTTGCAGACCGCACTGGGGGTCCATGCCATATTTCTGCATTCGGGCGCCATGTGACTACCGGCATAGAGTACGTGGGGCTATAATGCCAGCAACCATGTGTGGTGCAAAAGCGGAACAACGGCACTCTGCATGGAAGGCAGGCAAGCAGCGTGTAACTGCACAAGAAACGGGCAGGTGGGAGAGAGAGACACATAAACATTAGGAAGGAAGCTGCCAGGGCAGCATGGTGGCATCACAAGGCCGATTCCCAAAACCTTTTATGCTGGAAATGATAAGGAATCTGCCTGCGGTATGGCTGCCAACGGATCGCTACTGTCAAATTCGATCAGAACTTTCTCTTGGTCGATTGACCACCAAAATTGCTAGATGTATGGCCACCTTTAAGGTAGTCGTAAGCTCCCCAATTTTCCCATTAGAATTATGGGAGAGTTTGAATCTGCCAGGTATCAATGTTGCAACATGCACAACCAATTGTAATTTCAATCGATTTTAAGGGATAAAAATGTTTGAAGTATAGATAAGACCCAACAATCCATCAGGGATGAGGGAAGAGTGTCAGTAGATCAATGGCCCATAGCTTTCGCTGAATCAAGTGTGTGTGTGTGTGTGTGTGTGTGTGTGTGTGTGTAGCGTGTGTGTGTGTGTGTGTGTATAATCAATCCCTCTTTGATTAGATTCTGATCACAGGGATCTATCTTTTTGCCATGTCAAGTAGCAATTATTATTATTATTATTATTTAGTATTTATATAGCGCCAACATCTTCCGCAGTGCTGTACAGAGTATATAGTCTTGTCACATAACTGTCCCTCAGAGTGGCTCACACTCTAATCCCCACCACAGTCATATGTCTATGTTTGTATTGTGTAGTGTATGTGTTGCAGTCTAGGGCCAATTTACAGGGGGAGCCAATTAACTTATCTGTTTTTGGGATGTGGGAGGAAACCAGAGTGCCCGGAGGAAACCCATGCAGACACGGGGAGAACATACAAACTTCTTGCAGATGTTGACCTGGCTTGGACTCGAACCGGGGACCCAGCACTGCAAGGAGAGAGTGCTAACCACTACGCCACCGTGCTGCCCTCAATTAGTATGTGACTAGCTTAAAGAGAGTCTGAAGCGAGAATAAATCTCGCTTCAGACCTCATAGCTAGCAGAGGCATGTGCCCCTGCTAAAACGCCGCTATCCCGCGGCTTAACGGGGGTCCCTGTCCCCCCAAATCCCCTCCGTAATGCGGGGGAGCGCTTCCGCATTGGGGCAGGGCTAACCGCCGCAGCCCTGCCCCACGCGCGTCTGTCAGCGCGTATCTCCGCCTCTCCCCCGCCCCTCTCAGTCTTCCTTCACTGAGAGGGGCGGGGGAGAGGCGGCGATGCACGTCTGATAGACGCGCTGTGAGGCAGGGCTGCAGCCGTTAGCCCTGCCTCTAGGAAGGGCTAATCTGCGACCAAGAAGACGACCAAGGTTTGCGGGGGGTGGGTTGGGGGGTCAGGGACCCTCGTTCAGCCACGGGATAGCGGCGTTTTAGCAGGGGCACACATGCCCCTGCTATATATGAGAGCTGAAGCGAGATTTAGTCTCGCTTCAGTGTCTCTTTAAGAGACTCTGAAGTCTCCCGAAAATGAGGTTTTTACTTTAAAAACCTCATTAACATTATTGTCCCTCTTAAAATGCTGCAGAACTGCGGCGGAAAGCTCCCTCAATCAACCCAAACTCACGGGGGTACATCGCGGGCTCCTTCCGCATAGAGGCAGCGCAGCTCTGCCTCTATGCACGTCAATCAGCCCAGATCGCCTCACCGAGAGGGGCGGGGGAGAGGCGGAGATGCACGCTGATTGACGCGCATAGAGGCGGCAGCAAAATCCACGACCAAGAAAGTCGTAGATTTTGCCTGCCGAGTAAGGGTTGAGTTTGGGGTGATGGGGTTTTCAGCCGCGGTTCTGCGGCGTTGAGGGACAATAATGTTAATGAGGTTTTCGGGAGACTTCAAAGTCTCTTTAAAAGGAGTCTGAAATGATTTTAAAAATAAAAAAAAATCCTCACCTTAGGAGGGGAAGGCTCTGGGTCCTATAGAGCGTTCCCGTTCTCCTCCCAGACTCCGCGTTCCCCCGCAGGCTCCACCGTTAGCAGTCTACGACCGTCCGGGTGAAAACTGCTCTCTTCTGTGTTGAGTGGGCTTCGGAAGCACTTGGGGAGGGGGCGTGGGGATTTTGCTGGGCAGGGGGTTAGTGCTCAGGAGGACAGTTTAGGGAAGATGGAGGTTTCTGTGCCTGGAGGTTCTGTCATGGCACTGGCTCCTTCTGGGCACCTACAACCCCCCAAAAATGGTAGTTTAGCAGCCCCAGTGGAAAATGTGTAGTAATAAATAAAATATACTTGGGCTCTATAAAGCTCTCTAGTACATGAGATGAGTGTATAGCCATGCTAAACCTTTTGGAGGGAAAAGTCCTCAGACAAAGGGTATTGCAAATGTTCCATCAAGACAATAGCAATCTCCTGTATTTCATGTAAATCAATACAACCTTTCAAACCTATTGGCTAAGAAGTTAGGTGACCCCGCCTCAAACTGTTACAAGGTATATATAGTTTGCTGCCCCAAACCCACACAGAAACCTACTGACCACTCCCCGGACAAGACAAAAGCTCCTCTCAGCCCTACCATCTCCAGCAACAAAGGTAAAGCATAAATTAACTTGTAGTAATTTCTACAGTTATGCTAAAGCCTCCTGTAATTATAGGTACCTTTAGTCATTATAGTATAGTACTCTTGCACAGTACATAATGTGCTGTGTCCATTGTTTCAACCATAAAGTTTCTCTGTATTTAAAGCCTTAATAGCTTTTACAGTTTACAATGCAGAAAAGTAAAGCTTAAAACTTTTAAGGAACATTGATCTTTTGAAACAGTTTTATTCATCAAAATTATGGGATTTTTTTTTTTTATTTTAACCATAGGTTTAACTTTTTGATATTTTTAGTTGGCTGAAATAATCAATTTTTTGGACAACTGTGTAATGATTGAGTGGTAGGACAGGTATGGTTACTTAGTAGGACTGTTTGCACAACCTGATACACTGGAGGGAGTTTGTCCTGACCAATAAGGGAGAGATGAATGACAGTTTTATGTAGACCTTTTTGATTGTAGTCCCTTTTGGTGTCTGCATATGCATACCATATCTTTACTGCTAAACATCAGATGGGCCAAATGGTTTTTTTGAGTGCTTGCAGTTAAACATATTGGCCATGTTTATGTAGCCTTATCAGATCTTGGTTACTTTGGAATTACCTCCCCAACCCTGTAGGGGTAATTTAGTAGACAAAAGTACAAAGCATGGAGACAACATTCTATACCTGCATATTTATTTTACTAATATAGGCTATGTAACATGTGCAGGCGGAGGAGGTGATGATTAGTAGGAGGGGTGGGGGGTTGAAGGCTTTTGGAGTTCTCTTTTTTTTTTTTTTTTTTTTTTTTTTTTTTTTTTTTTTCTGCAGTGTCTTCATTGGAAAAAATGATCTCTTCCTGTCCATGGGAACCTTTTGGATGCAATATAAACTGTGATTTCTCTTGTGTCCGAGACTACCAAATTAAAACTAGAAAAATGAATAAAAACTTGTACTGTAAATATTTTTTGTTGCCTTCTCTGCTGCTCCTGGAGAGATTTTCTGCCTGGAGCAGAAGAGGGAGATTCTCAGATCTAATCTCTCACCACCAATCCTTCACTAGAATAAGCTGTTTCTGTTCACAACACACACCAGTCACACCAGCAGGTGGCCCTTCAAAGATACAAATGTAGTAATTTTGTTTAAATATGACTTTTTCATATTCTATTTTTTCTAAAATTATGGCCCATATGCAAATAACTTTTTTTTTTTCTCCTGAGTTTTTCATCTATTTAAAGTACTTTTCAGCACTTTGCCATTGAAAATGTATCAAAAAGTAGGTGGAAAACGTGCTATCAAGTGTGTATTTTTGCTTGCCTGTTGGGTGGTTTAAAAGCCATTTTATTGACAAGTGTGAAAATATCACCTGGGAGAAAGGTATTTGCATATGGGCCTATGTGTCGTACTAAAAGCATGATTACCGTAAAAGGATTTGCTATGAGGGGTATTGAGTTGCATCTCCTCCCCCCCCCCCCCCCCCCCCCATGCAGTAAGGTGTCCAGCCATTTATCAATTTTGCAGCCCCCATCAACCATCCGATTTGATGATTTTATAAAATTGGATGGAAATCGGGGCTGCAACAATAATCGGCATACATGATCAAACTATTTTTGACCCAAAATTGGTTGAATTTATAGATCAAGCATGTTGGAAATTCTCGGGCTGATGTCAGGTGCCACCAAATGCAATGGACCCCAGAGGCGTCACTAGGGTTGGTGTCACCCGGTGTGGAAACTCCTGGTGTCACCCCTCTTACCCCATGAACCGCCAACCTCAGCATGCTAAACACAACCAATAATACTTTTTGTGTATATTTACATAGCCTTACTCCAATCTCCCTTAGCCTGGAGCTTGATGTCACCCCCTCTGCTGGTCCGCACCCCCCTAGTGATGCTACTGATTAACCCCCCCATATGTAAATGTGCCTGACCACTGTTCATGCGCACAAATCTCTCCGGCTCCCGCTGCCTGGACTGCCCAGCTGCTCTGTCTCGTCTTCTGCTTCTCCGCCACCAGGCATGTGTGTGACATCACTCAAGCTGTGGGGCGCTCATGGGAAAGCCGCAGATGACACCGGGAGCAGCTTGGCAGTTAGAACAGAGGAATGTAAATTCCTGGGGGGGGAGAGCTTGCAACAGCGACAAAGGTGGCATCATGAGGCCGATTCCCGAGAGATTACATGCTGAAATTTTTAAGATATCAGCCTGTGTGGTGTATGGACAACCAACAGATCAGATTCAATCAGAGAGATCTCTTGGTCAATCTGCCCATACATCGCTAGGTGATTGAGCCCCATTCCTTATTTATTATTTATTTTATTAATAAAGCGCCAACATATTACGCAGCACATAGTACACATCCCTACATGTGTTGGTAGAAAAATGTCTGCACTACAGATAATATAAGTGGTGCTTTTGTCTTTTCAGGCAAGATGGTGGCGCTAACGGGTATCCCCATAGAAATGAGAGAGGAGCTGATCGCCGCTGTAGAGTTTATTAAAGCCATGGCAAACCGGTTGCATAGATTGGACAGCGCCGTGATGGAAAATTTCGGGGACAAACTGACAGAAATTCTCTGTGAAAAGTTCATGGGCCACTGGTACCCACAACAGCCTGTGAGAGGCAATGCTTACAGGTGAGTATGCATGGGGCAATGGGCATATGTCTTTTCTGCAATTTCCTGCTACATTACAGATATCTCACACCTCTGCAGAGATTGGCTTTAATATGTACACAATACAATTTTCTATTAGATTTACCTGCCAGATCTATTTTTTTTCAACATGTCCAATCTTAATTTTGATCGGCTTTCCCGATCGATTTTTCTCATCGATTTCCATAGAAGTGAACGGAAATTGATCGGACAAGTTGGAAAAAATCAATCTGGCGAGTAGATCGAACAGAAAATTGTATAGTGTGTGCCTAGCATTGGAATGGCTGCAGAAGTGTCTGATGCTGGTCATTGCTGGAAAACCAGAGGCCTGTGGCAGCCACCGTATGATCTAGATGTCTATAGTTTACAAGTTTTTGAGATGTTACCGATGCACTACAAAACAAAAAATACTAAGGTATGCTGCTAGTTTGTCATGAGTAAGAGGGATACTTAAGCCACACCCCACCACACCCCTAGTAATGCCCCACCACACCCCTAGTCACGCATACCATAAAGATTTCCTAAGAAAATGTTTTATAATTCAAACCACACTGGTCCTTTCTATCCTGGTTCATTGTCCTTCATATTAACCTTTTAAAATTAGTAATATATTAATTTAAAGGATGGGAATAAAGTTTAGTCACACATTTTTAGTAGATAAATATTTATATTTATCTCAAAAGAGGGACAAAGTCTTGAAAGAGGGACAAATGAGCACAGAGGGACAGAGCTTCCAAAGAGGGACAGTTGGGAGTTATGTAGGAGCCTCAGAGATTAAGTTGATTTTAGACAAGATTTCGGCTGATATATTGCCTAATATGTAATGGTACAAAAATGATATTGCTTTACCTGGGTCATCACCTATTGTATAATGTATAGGCAGTGTTAAAGTGCCCATACACCTTAGTAATCTAGTAATAATGGAAAGATTTGACCAAGAGACAAATCTGAGGGAGATCTGTCAGCTGCCAAAGCACAGCAGGCCAATTCCTGATCAATTTCATGCTGAAATCAATCCGGAATCGGCCTTGTGACACCGCCTCACCAACCCAACGCTGTTTAATGTGCAATGTGCCCCTCCCCCTAGTGTGCTTTACATTACCTGTCCTTAGCCACCGCTAGCTCCCGGCTGGGTCCTTCATGCATACATGCGCTTCATGTGATTGTGGAAGTATCGCAGGTGCGTGTGTGACATCATACAAGTGCCGCTGTTACTCTGGCAATCACGTGGAACACATGTATGGACGAATGACAGCGCCCGGAGCCAGCAGAGAATAAGCGGCGGCCATGGACAGGTATGTATAGTGCACTTGGGGATGAAGTTCAATTCCTCTTTAAAAATAAATAAAAATGGCATCATCCATATTCCTTACTTCAGGTGTTCTTTAAAGTGGATCCGAGAAGAAAAACTAACTAACCAGTAACTTGTCTAGATATCTTATCTAAAGTTTAGATAGTTTACACAGCACATCTAGCTGCAAACAGCTTCAACCGTTTATTTCTTCCTGTGATACAATGAGAGCGGCCCTGTTCTGTTTGTCACATTACACACAGGCAAGCTGCTGTGCATCTCCAGCCCTCAGCCTGTGACAAACTTCACTCCCCTCTCCTCATCCCCTCGGCCTCTGAAATCTTTGGCTAGTAACCTCCTCCTGCCCAGACTGAGCTCCCATAAGCCCTTGCTACTAAGGCTCAGAGTGCCAAGGCCCTCTGGAGAAGCTGTGGGTGGGGCTTGTTTAATTCCCTATAAAACTAAACAAGCCCAAAAAACTAGAGTATTAAAAGTATTTGGCTTGAGGAATGCGGGTGCCCTATAAACTATATGAATGGACCACTATTATGCAATGATTAAAAGTTTATCTCGGATCCACTTTAACCCTCTGCCAGCTTTGTACTGATGGAAGCGTTCCATCAATACTCCTCTCCTTAGCTATGAAACAAGTATACGGAGCTAGACTGGAGACAGAAGTCTTCCAACATGACACCAGTCACACTGGACTGCCAGGCAAGGCTGAATGCTGTAGTGGGTGTTCATGCATTCTGTTGATGGCGTGATATCCCTTTATCTTTGTATATCTAATGTGGGTATTCTCTTGTGTTTCAGGTGTATCAGAAGTGCAGAGGAATATCAGGACGAGAGCTTGGTGCTAGCCTGCGCTCTCTGTGGCCTGTATTATGAGGAACTGTCATTACCTGTTCCATTCACCGTATGGATAGACCCATATGAAGTCAGCTGCCAGTGAGTAACCTCAATCTTCTGCCACAGTCCCTACAATTCTTATAGTGCAAAGCAATATCAAAACCAAAAAGACCCAGCGAGCTCCACCACTATACTAAACCTAAAATGCACTGTGGGTATGCTGCAATAGTCACCAATGTTGCACCAACATGTATAATAACATGGGGGGAGGGTGCTAGCTACGAAGATTAAACAAGATTACAAAAATCCCTCCCGCGGACGCAGCCTCATAAACTGCATACCGCCAGGGAGGTTAGAGTGTACCTTAGATTGGGCTTCCTACAGGCTGATAGATTCCTCTCCATCCTCCTGCTCTGTCTGGATCTTCCACCGTTCACCCTGAAAAGTACTCCAGTCAGTGCAGACAGTCCAATTTGCGGAAGAATCAAGCAGCGCAGGGCGCGATGGTGAGGAAACGATCAACCTGGAAGCCCCAGGTATTTATTTTTATATTTTTCTCTTTTAAAAGATACTATTGCTCAAATCTTTTTGAGAAACGGGGAAGCAGGCATATACTGTTACCTGTGCTGATGCCTACCACTCCCCCCGCAACTCACCTAAAAGCCCCTCCCCCGATCCTCTTCTGGTCAGCCGGGTCGGAACTTGCTACACAGGCGCTGGCTGGGCTGTGCACATCCTGAGCGCACTGCGCATGTGTATGACAACACTGCATCATGCACATGACATACGCATGCACAGTACGCTCCTGGCCATGGGCACGCATTGTAGGACACGCATAGCCCGGCCAGTGCCGGATCTGGGGGGGGGGGGGGGGCAGACGGGTCTCTTGCCCCAGGCGCAGTTTATTGAATTCTTAAAAAGGCGGCAAAATTTGGATGGGGAATGGCAGTTTAGGCGCCAAAACCTGACTTTTAGGCGCAAAAACCTGACCTAGATCCTTGGTCTAGATCCGTCCCTGAGCCCGGCAGGCGCCTACGCTGTAAGGTCCGACCTACCTCAGACTACCTTACATTTTTTTTGCAGAGGTTAATTGTACACTGATGTAAATCTAGATCAGTGCTGTTGTAATGTTGCAGCCTGGTAAGAATTTCCAGAGCTGATCTCAAGCTCAGACTGCACTACTTCTTCCCTGCTGCAGCAACAACACTCAGGGGTACAGATTGCCCAGAAATGCCCTCCCCACTGCAGCAGGAGACGTAAGGTTGAAAGTATAGGAGCCATTGTTTGTCTTTTCACACCTGGGCTAATCTATTAACTCACAGTGCATTGTGACATTGCTCTCTGCCAGTTTGTGTTGAAGCATTGTGTGTCTGTAGCTGCATCTTCTCCAATAAAAGTTGAATTCTATTTTATTTTTATTTATCAGGATTGGGGACAATAATTATCCTCAAACGGTGGCTGCCTTCCATCCTCTGGCTTTCCGGGTCCCAGCGATGTTCTACAGATACGCTTCCTCATCGGACTGCTCCACCTGCAGCTCCTCAGTCCCATCATCATCCAGTGGAGAAAGTGAGGAGGACAGTGGTATTGAAGACGGCCGCATGAGCAGTCCCGTACAATGGAGAGACGTGCCGTTACAGGTCTGGGGGCCGATCCCAGAGCCAGATTCAGAGCCTGAGGTAAGCAGAACAGCCCTTGGCTGTATAACCAGATTCCACATTACAGATGCTGTATGCAGTGGCGGATCGACAATTCATGTGCCCCCCCCCCCCCCCCCCCCAGGTTCACACCCCTTCCCTGGCCTCTCCTTGGTGCCCTTCACAATGGTCAAAATTATGGCCATCATGATCTTCACACCCATAACAAGTGTAGCCACAAAATACCTGATCTGAAGTATAGTCCCCCGTATCGGAGGAAGGGAAGCTTAGTGGCTGGGGCCCCTCACAGCTCTGGGGCTGTTCCCCATTAGTTTTGCCCCTGACTGTATGTATGAGAGTACTTTACTCTGATATCCATACATTCAGTGATTAATTGATATCTATCTGATAATTTCTGGTCTGAAATCAGTAGAAAGGAACAATCAGCGAGGTCAACAAGCGTGGGCTCATTAGCATTAATGTGGTATTGGGTGTGCTGCTGAAGTTTTGCGGTCACGCTATGAGGCCATCACATAAGTGAAGAGCACACGCTACACTGACAGGACTGTGCTTGTTGCATTATCCTGCGCTGCTTGAGGGCAGAAGTGTTAACAGCCCCAATAAGGCCTATTTTCTATGGACAGTTGGAACGGTGTGCTCCATAGCACTAAACGCGATCGTTGGGAAATCGTCTTAAAATAGTGCAGGATACAAAATTGCATTTGGCGATTTGCGTTAATCGCCGGCAATTAATGCAAATTGCCCAAGTGAGAACACGCCCATAGGATATTATGGCACTAGCGCTTTAAAAAGCACTAGCACTTGAGCGTTTTGCAGATGTTAACAGAGCCTCAGGGCTGGTGCACACCGAGCAGGTTTTCAGGCGTTTTTGCAGCTGCTTGCGGATACGCTAGGGTAATGTATTTCAATGGGGTGGGTCACACCAGAGCGGCACAGACTAACCAGCAAGCTCATGGTGACCCAGAACTCATTGGAGGTGTGTTTAGCTTCTAAGGGTACAATGGTTAATTTGCATATATTCAGCAGTGATGCACTGGGAGACATCTCAAGCTCACTCCAACCTGAATTATCGCAAATTCTTTCTGTTTTAGGAAAGCAAACTTTTGTTTTTCACACCAGAGCGGGAGGCGTTTTGCTGAAACGCATACTCCCGGGCTGAGGCATTTTTTGGATTGGAGTCGTTTCTGCCTCCAATGTAAAGTATAGGAAATACACAAACCACTCTGAAACACGCCTATTCAGAGCGGTTTTGCAGTCATTTTTGCTACAGAAGCTGTTCAGTAACAGCTTTACTGTAACAATATATGACATCTGCTACACAAAAACCGCTACCCAAAACTGCAAAATTCTAGCTGAAACCCTGCAGAAAAAGAGGAAAAAGCGTTGCAAAATCTGCTAGCATTTTGCGGATCTGCTAGCGGGTTTTGGTGTGCACCAGGCCTCAGTTAATAATTTCAGCTTCCGTGCAAATTCTATACAGCTTTGGAACTGGCCAATCAAAATCGAATGCTTTTTGATTGGCCCATTTCAGAGCTACTTAACCACTTGGCTTGCATGCAAATTGTCACATTGAGAATCTGTAATGATCAGTTCCGCTTTGTAGCCAAAAACCATTGGCTGGAGTCAGCAGGATCATCCACAAGGCAACCTAGGCAGGTGCCTGAGGCCTAGTGGGTGTCGGGGGCTCAACTGACACTTTTCTTTTTCCTTCTCCCACCTCACATTGCCAAAAAGACCATCGGGATGAGCCAAAGCGACCCCATTTTATCTTAATCTATCACTGGCTGGAGTCCCCTGTTCTGTGGTCTGAATACTAGTTATAAATACCCAAAATATATGGTTATTTTTATACAAGTAATATTTTGGTTATTTTATATTATTTAGTAATAAACTTTACAAAAAATACCAAAATGTAAATATATTTAGTAAATGAATCTGTTCTGGCTTGACAATTAGCTGACCTGCTTGCTTTTGTATTCCTTAGGGCTCGGATCCCTTCAGGGCGTGGTTTCCTCAGTGGTTGGCTCTGGAAGATGGTGTGAGGGAGAGACCAAGGAGGCGGAGAAGAGTATTCCACAGAGAGAGGCACCATTCTTCATCTTCCAGTGATTAATCTAACTAATGTGTATATAGTAATATATTTCTATTTATGTATTTATTGTTTTAAGCAAATGCTGTTATATTTATTTTTTTAAATAAAGAATTTTTATTGTTTTAAATGTTAATCCAGCTGAAGTTCTTCATAGATGCTACATACATGTAATGAGCATGGTACCATTCATGGGTTCGTATAACCAATTGTATTTATCTTATCAGTGATCTATAGTCCCAACAAGGTACCAACAGGACAGAAGCTGTCACTTCCATACCTAGAAATTAAACTTTCAATTAATAAATACCGTATATTTTAGATGGTGTGGATCCTTTCAACTGATACATATAATCCCTGTGACTCCAGGGGTGATCACAGCACGTCGCAAATTCCATCGGTGTAGATGTTATTTTGCTGCCTGAAAGTTAATTTCTAGCAGAACAATTACAAGTAAACGAGCCTGGTTATTAATGTTTTGCACTGTACATAAACGTTCTCATGTCACACATCCCCTTGGGTACACTTGTGTGTCGTAAGATTTTATACTTACCCGGGGCTTCCTCCTGCCTCATGTGCGCTGTGTCCCTCGTTGTCCTCCCAGGTGTGCATGCACAGCCATCTATCAACTGAGCCAGTTACCATGGCTGAACGGAGGTACTCGGGAGGATGGCCTGAGTAAGTATAAATATCTTATCATGCTCTCAAGTACACTTAAAAGGACCACTATTGTACCCCCCTTCCTGCCTGCTACCCCGTCCAACATGGCAGTTCCCATCTCCTGGGACACAGGAAACGAATTGGTTTCTGTGTCAAAAGCTGCCTGAAAAGAGGGGGTTCATTGATATTCACTACCCCTCCGTGTAACATGGAATGATTCTAGTCTGAAAAACCTGCAAATCCTGACCGTCCATTCAGATTTTCAAATCTGATCCCCCTGAATGCAGACAGATGCATTTTTTTTTTTTTTAAAGTGAAGATGGCTGCTATTTTTAAAGAGAACCCGAGGTAGGTTTGAAGAATGCTATTAGGACACAAAGGCTGGTTCTGCATACTATCGCCAGCCTCTGTGTCTGTACTGTTCCCCCCCCCCCCCCCGCGCTCTGCTGCCCCCATAAAAAAAAACCCCGCCACGCTAGTGACATGCACCTTGTCTGGCTTTGTACATTAATGCTGCCTGTTACCGCCGCTCCCTCGCCTCCTCTATAGCACCGCTCCCCGCCTGCATCCTTTTCCTCCAATCTGCTTACGGAAGAGAGGGAAGGGACACAGACTGGGAGCCGTGATATGGGGGAGCGGCGGTGACAGGCAGCATTAAGGTAAATAACCAGCTTGCAACAGGGTGCACGTCGCTAGCATGACAGCAGAGCGCAATGGGGACGCAATATACAGAGGCTGGTGATAGTATGCAAAAACAGCCTCTACGTCCTAATGGCATTCTTCAAACCCACCTCTTTGACATTGATATCCATGGCTCGGTATTTGATCTGGGCTAAAAAACCAGAGCCAAGGATTTTTTTTTTTTTAAGAACAAGTGTGAACTTATTCTAAGAGCCATGCTGAGAATCCCCCATGAAGAGATGGACCAGTTCAAAACATGTTGCTTCTGTAAGATTTCTACTAACTGTGACAGCAACATAGGAGAAAAGTCATTTATGGCTCATTTTACTCTGGAAGAAAGATACTACTTTGTCTGTTTACATGTATTTTACAATGGTTTTTCAATAGTAGTAGATTACATGTACTTACAATCTTGACATTGGAGGTTTGTGTGGATTACATGACATTGATTCAGATGGTCCCCGGGCAGGATTACAGGTTTGCTTATAAAATGCATATGCAGAACGCTCTGTATACTGCAGCAATAACTGGAGTTTGAAAATTTTTTTTTTTTTTTTTTAAAAATCAAAGACTTTTTCCCACAGAACCAAATTGTGCCACTACAAACAGGCTGAAAATGTCAAAACTACCGGTATTAAATCTGTATGCCCCTCGTACATGGAGGTGGTAAAATTAGCTGATCAAAATTGGATGTACCAGGCTTAAAGTGGACCAGAGCTGAAAAACCGCAAAAGCTTTATACTTACCTGGAGCTTCCTCCAGCCCCATCCGCATGGATCACTCCCACACCGCCGCCCGCAGCTTTAGTACAGAGTCCTTGCATTTCCATCAGTCAGCGCCAGTCTGACGGAAGAAATGCGCTCTTTACACATCTCTCCAGTGGCTGCTGGAGAGATACGTAGAGGGCGCACTTCTCCTGTGTGGACTGGAGCCAACTGACGGAAGTGCAGGGACCAGGTCCCAAAGCTGTGGGCGGCATGCGTGTATTTTTCACCTTATGAGCGAGAGGAATTTTCTCTTTTCAGCGCTCCTCCGTTTCAGTCCCAAATAATTATCACTATTTATCACAATTATTTATACCTTGTCTTTTATGCCAATTAGGCTTTCCTTTAAGTGGTACATTATGTTAATTTTATTCAAAATGCATTTTGACAGGAATGATACAAAAATGGAAATGTTTTCAGCCATTATAGTGTTACCATAAAATGTGTGGATTTTAATTACGGTAGCATGTGTTTTTTGCCCATTTGTCCCAGTTATTGCAATGTTAAAATTATATCACTAGGACAACATATGGTGACTATTTTTTTTGGGGGGGAAATAAAGGTGCATTTTTCAGTTTTACATCCATCACTAATGTTTAGCCCATTATTTAATAAGGTGCCCTTTTCATACACTTACTGACTTTAGGGGGGAAAAAAAAAAATCTATTTGACCACATGATGTCCCCGCTGAGCAAAAATTCTATGTAGCATACAAGTATGCTACATAGGATACAATGGCCTCAATTCACTAAGCTTATCTCCTGTCTTTAATAACTCTTCTAGAGAGTTGTTACCATGGTGATAAGGCATGTAGTATTCAGGAAACATTTTACCTCAGGCAAACCTAAAGTTAACTCTTCTGTCTAAGTTAAATCTTCAATCCTTAAAATAACTCCAGAGTTAAAGACAGGCTGTTTATTAACTGCATGTGAAAATAACTACAGAGGAGGTAACTTAAGGAATGAAGAGATAAGATAACTCTCTTGTGGAGGTAAGTTTTCTCTTGCCTTATTATCTCCAGCATGATCTTAGTGAATTGAGGCCAATGTATTGCTACATTGTAACTAGGGGAAGTGATCTAAGGTTTCAATGGAAACCTGCGATCAGTGCCAGCAGGGGGAATTTAACAATCGGGCAGCTGGAGATACTGCAGCTCTATGTAAGAATAAACGCTCTTTTTGAACAGTGTTTATTCTTTCGGTAATGTACAGATTGGCACAGGGGACTTTTGTCCCCTGCAGCCAATCTCTCCCTGCTCCCAGTAACAGCCCGATCGTGGGCATCTGCCCACACGATCGCCTGCACACCCTCCAAACTGCAGGGACGTGACTAGTGCGTCCCTGCGGCTCTAGCAGCTGCAGATGTGAAGCTCACGTTCGCACGGCATAAATGGTTAAAGGACAGCAGTCAGTGGAGTAGCTATGGGCCCCAGTGCAAGTTTTTTACATGAGCCCCCAAGCACTCTGTACATAACAGTTGATATGGCACATTAAAACCTGCCAAGGACAATTTGTGTCAGAGGTGCAAGAAGGGGATGGGGAACAGTGTGTTAATGATAAATTTTATAGATGCTTTGAATAGTAGTAATCACTACAAGCAAAGGACCAATAGAGAGCTAATACTGTGATAGAGAGTGGACCCTTCAGAGGCCCCGATGCAGTTACTACCTCTGCACACCCCTGACCACTGTAGTGAGATTATGGAGGCTGACATTTTCTTTTACACAATACCAGTTGCCTGGCAGCCCTGCTGCTCTATTTGGCTGCAGGAGTGTCTGAAATTAGTCACATCTGATAAGATTAGCTGCATGTTTGTTTTTGGGGTTATTCAAACTTCTAATCTGCTGATTTTAAATACTGAACAGATTGTTTTTTTATTTCTCTCCAGCTTTTTTTTTTTTACTAGACATTAACTACACTGCTTACAAACTCTGCCATTCAGTTGCATTATTTTGCAACTGGAATGTACATGTTCATATCTATGGATGATCAATGAGATGCAAATATTTCATAATTTATGCAGCTTGAAAGTGGACCAATAAATTTAAACCAGGTTTAAATTTTAGTACATTTTGGAGCTGCATAAATTTAAAAATGTGCATCTCATTAATCATCTATTCACGTCCTGTCAAATGCCACTTCTGGTACCCTTTAAATTTGCATGCAACCCGGAAAAAATTAGCACCTATTCAACAGAGTTCTCATGTTGGGAATACACCATACGTTTTTAACCACGATAAATTGGTTCGATAGATAATTTCCAACGTGTCAGATATTCCTTCCGTTCATTTTTATTTTGGGTCGATTTCTCAGAAGTGAATGAAAGATAAGAAAAACGAGTGAAAGATAAAAGAATAGAGCAGAAAAACAACGATCAGGAAGAAAATCGAGCGGAAAAACCTATCGTGTGTACCCAGCATCACTGGGGTGCCATTCACTCCACCTTCCCCTACAAAGCAAAAAAAGAGTGCTCTGCTAGGAGTCATGTAATGTGCCTATACTGTACTCATTCCAAAACTCATTGCAGATGGCAAAAATGTAAAATGGGGTACTTTACTTACTGTTCTAATTACTTTCCTAGAATGTGCTCAAATACATAAAGCCTGGTACACATTTTCAATTTTGAAATTTTAAATCACTGACCAATTTTACCACCTCCTTGCAGAATGAGGGTCAGATATATGAATAGATTGTGTGGCTAATTTACACCTCCATGTAGTAGGATGGTTTAACTAATCACTGACTAATCAAAACTGAACTTTAATGCTAGATCCACACGGTGCATTAGCGCACTCGATTTCCCGCTTGATTCCCGTCAATTCGTTTATTTCCAACATGTCCGATTTGGATTTCGATGGATCGTTAGGTCGATTCGCATGCAAAGTATGCCAAATCAACCTAACGATCCATCAAGATCCAAATCGGACATGTTGGAAATAACAAATCGACGGGAATCGAGTGGGAAATAGACTGCGCAAAAGCACCGTGTATCCAGCATAACACATTGGAATAATTGAGGGGACTTGGATAGCTGATAAAGAATTAAACCGCTGAATAAAAGGGATGGTTTGGGGTAATTACCATTTCAGCTAGTAACTTTAAAAAAAAGGCAAAAATATTTAAGGTATTTCTTATAAAGTTCCTTTTAATGACCCTTCATGATAACTTTTATATTTACATAGTGCATAGCACTCTCGCCTTGTAGTGCTTGGTCCTCCCATGCATTGGCTGGGATTTGAACAGAGTATGTATGTTGTGTCTGCATGGGTTTACTCTAGGCACTCCTGTTTCCTCCCAAAACATATAGATAGGTTAAAGTGGACCTGAACTCTTGCGTGGGACACAAGGACAACATGGACCCTGTATGCAGGGGGATAACTATAAAACGCTGGGCCCCCTACTTTCTGCACAGGTAAACTGAGAACCAATGTTATTCAGTTGGCTAGTGCACTTCAATGTGTTTTCCCCATGCAGACATTTTCTTTTATTACAGTAGTTTGATATGAAACAAGCATGTTTTCACACAGACACATGGTGTAAAGTAAACAGACATGAGTGTTCCCACACTCCACTTACTACTCACTCTGTCCATCCCTGCTGGAGCAGAGCTGCCTCTACACACTAAGGCCTGGTGCACACCAAAAACCGCTAGCAGATCTGCAAAATGCTAGCAGATTTTTAAACGCTTTCTCTTCAGCGTTTCAGCTAGCGTTTTGCGGTTTTGTGTAGCGGCTTTGGTGTAGTAGATTTCATGTATTGTTACAGTAAAGCTGTTACTGAACAGCTACTGTAACAAAACCGCCTAGCAAACCGCTCTGAAGTACCGTTTTTCAGAGCGGTTTGCGTTTTTCCTATACTTAACATTGAGGCAGAAACGCATCCGCAATCCAAAATCTGCAGCAGCCCGGGAGTATGCGTTTCTGCAAAATGCCCCCCGCTCTGGTGTGCACCAGCCCATCGAAATACATTACCCTAGCGGAACCGCACCCGAAAGCGGATCACAAAACGCTGCCGAACCGCTCTGGTGTGCACTAGGCCTTATTGAGTATCTGCATACTGAATATGGACAGTCTACAAATCTTTGTATGATTAGTTATCGGTGGTTGAGCAGATACAGTCATTAGAACAATTGTAGGGGGAGCAGAAAGCTCTCTGTGCTCTTAGTTGTAAGTCTTTCAGGACAGGGAAAAGAAACTTCTCTCCAAGGCCCCTGCAGCTTCTGGGCCCCCCTGCTACTGCATCCCTTGCAGGGTCTATTGTTACACTCCTACCTGTATGTACTTAGGGAGAGAGACATTTACAACTAGTGATTAGACACACATGAGGGGGAATTAAATGGGCTCTACTCTGAGTCACATGACTGCCATGGCAGATAAACTCATTTGAAAGCACAGGATGGAAAGCACAGGATGTTAAGGTCTACTTCCACAAATCAGGAAGCAGACACTACAGATTTTTTTTTTTTCTCAGCAGATTCAAATCCTAAAATAAAAGGTTATGCTGCTGGGTATCTTTTAGAGCTTAATTCCCCAAACCTATCCTCAAGGCCCACCAACAGCGCATGTTTTGCCAGAAACCATAAGCATTCACAGGTGAGATAATGTCTCAGCACCGCTGATTAACTACCTCAGGATTTCCACAAAACATGCACTGTTGGTGGGCCTCTAGGACAGGACTGGGGAACAGTTTTAGAGCAAAGAGGATGATCTGAGATCAGATCCGTTGCAACTAGCTTCCCACTAAATTGGCCCAATACTAGGATACATGCACTTCTCAATATAGACATGACTGGTAGGGATTAGATTGTGAGCACCTAAGGGACAGTTAAGTGACAAACCGCTACTCTATACAGCAGGGCCATGACTAGGAATCATTACCACCACCCCTTCACTTTCTGTACAGGTAACTGAGAACCAATATTATTCAATTGGTTAATGCACTGCACACTTGAATGTGGTTTCCCCATGCAGATAAAATCAGATATCTGTGAAGCACTGCACACATTTTCTCTACCAATTACATTAGCTTCTGTAATAAAACATGCATTTTTTCACACAGACAAATGCTATGCAGAAAACTGACAGACAAGTGTGCTCCCAGCCTCAGCTTATAACACTCACTCTGTCCACCTCTGATAGAGCAGAGCTAGCTCTGCAGACTCCTCCAGCATCACTACAGTACACAGGACTAAGGGAGGGGTAGAGGTTGGGGGCTGGGTGCTGTACACAAGTGCCTGCTGCACACTGATTCCATATCAGTGGCTAAGTATAGTCAAGGTTTTGTAGACAGTTCTTTCAGTCATGCTAATACACTGCTAGATTCGGAGCCTTTAAGATGGCTCGATAGATATTTCTGACATGTCTGATAATTTTGCTGCTCAATTCACCATTGCAGTTCATTGGAAAAAAATAAAATAAAAACAAGCAGAAAAAAATAGAGCGGGCAAAACAATCGGGTGCAGAATAGAGTGCCAGCATCAACCCTTGTATTCCCAGCATTAGAATTGTTCAGCGAGTATAAAGTTTCTCTGTGCCCTTAGTTACAAGTCTCAGGACAGGGAAAAATGAACTTCTACCCCCACGGGGCCCCGTGTGGCTTCTGGGCCCCCATGCAGCTGCATTCCTTGCAGAGTATATAGTCATGCCCCTGCTGTACAGTGCTGCAGAAGATGTTGGCACTATATAAATACTAAAATACCTGCTAGTAAACCGGTATTGGTAGTCCACACTTGTATATAGTTCAAAAGTCTTTCCATCCAGGATCACCCCCCAGGTTTTGTCAGTGTCTTTATACTGCAAGGCATTTCCCCAATTGCTAGTCTAAAATGGAAAGCCAACACTAGTTCATGCATAAAGGTAGCCATACACTGGTCGATTTGCCATCAGATTCGACCAACAGATAGATCCCTCTCTGATCGAATCTGCAGTAAAGGCAGCCATACGATCCCTCTCTGATCAAACAGAATGTGAATCGATTTTAGCCTGAAACAGATTCATCATCTGCTGAGCTGCCACTGTCCCCCCCCCCCAGCTAGCTTTATTTTTGCCGACAGGACTGGCCACGCGTAGCTTTTTCCACATTCCCGACTGCAATTAGCGCTATTGCGGGCCGCAACGCGTACAAAAATACGCATTGCCGCATATCTATGCATTTGTAATACGGCAACGCGCATTTTTCTACACGTTGCGGCCTGCAATAGCGCTAATTGCATTCGGGAATGTGGAAAAAGCTACGCGTGGCCAGGCCTGTCGGCAAAAATAAAGCTAGCTGGCACCGGGGTACCATAGGATTAGTGAGTAGCTGCGAGGGCACAGGACTGCTGCAGAGGGCTGGTAGAAGCCCCAGGTGAGTAAAACTTTTTCTGACTTAAAGAGAAACTCCGACCAAGAATTGAACTTTATCCCAATCAGTAGCTGATACCCACTTTTACATGAGAAAAATAATGATTTTAACAAACAGACCATCAGGGGGCGCTGTATGACTGATTTTGTGCTGAAACCCCTCCCACAAGAGGCTCTGGTACCGTACGGTACTCTGGGCAAACTGTCACAATGTAACAATGTTCAGACAGGAAATAGCTGTCTGTTAAAGCCAGACCAGCTAGAAACAGCTCCATAATCTGCCCACAGTAACAATGTCACCATGTAATACAAGTCAGAATGTGAATCTGGGAGAGGAAAGATTTTACAATGAGCAAACACTGACTAAATCATGTATACATAATTATTGTAAAAATGAAGCACTTTTTTTATTACATTATTTTCACTGGAGTTCCTCTTTAAGGTTCACTTTAAAGTGAAACATTAAGCAAGGACTGAACTTCATCCCAATCAGTAGCTGCCCCCCCTCACCCCCTAACTTTATGTACACCAGACCTACTACAGTGACATCACAGTACCATTGTCAATATGCAATGAAAATGATCAACGTAGAACAAAGACACCATAACACGAAACAATGAAACATGAAAGTTTATTGGTTTCATAAAATTATTCACAGAATGCTCGAGATGTGTACTTTTATATAAGAAAATCCATATAGCAAAAAACAAAACAACAAAAAAAACGTGGGGAGCAACATGGAGACACAATGAAGGCACAGTCAGATGCTTACCTATGTCTGGTTGCATTTACCCTGTGGGTTTTCCATAGAAAAATACATTTACACAGATCTGTACATCAGTCTTGAAAGAGGAACAAATAAGACAGAGGGACAGGGCTCCCAAAAAGATGGACTGTCCCTCCGAAAGAGGGACAGTTGGGAGCTATGCTTGCCTATGTCAACCCCACAAATGTTGGAAATGTGTTAGATTACCAGTAATCATATTTTAGTAAACACACAGGAGCCCCTCACACAAAGGAAAGAGGCCCAAGTGGCTGGACCTATTATACCAGGCAGGCATTGTGAAGTGTGGGGACGCCTTCATATAAACATTCCTTAAAAAATAAATCTGCAACTTTTCACACACTATGCCGCAGATCAAGAGAAACTGGAAAAGTAATGATCCATCAAGAGACCCAAGGCAATGTACATAATGTTTCTCCACTGCATCTGTTAGCAACCGCAGTGTTATATAGGCACTTGGTGTATAACTAAGCTCCGTAATACAAAATCTGAATTTGCACCTGCGACACTTGGCAGGGTTAACACACTCTTGGTGCAATCCCCATTGCATTACACCACTTCCTCCAAAACAGGAAGGAGGAAGTATAGGAGTGATAGGGAACATAATGGGGAGCACAGCACAGAGGCAGCAACAAAGAGTGACTTAAAGAGATCCTGAAGCGAAAAAAAAATATGATATAATGAATTGGTTTTGTACTATGAATAATTACTAGAAGATTAGCAGCAAATACTCACATTTTTATTTTCAGGTATATAGTGTTTTTTTCTAACATTGCATCATTCTATAATATGTGCAGATTACACAACACTCAGCATTCAAAATGATTCTTTCAGAGCAGTCAGTGAACAAATTTCTTTTTCTCTGCCAGGAGAGGTCATTAGTTCACAAACAGTTGAGATAAAAGTCAGAAAACAGCCCTCTCCACGACTTTGAAAGTCGTAGAGCTTAATGGCTTTTTTGCATAGAGATAATTGGAGTTTAACTCTTCCTGTACTGGAAACAATTAGACTGATGCATCTGATCTTAATGTTTTATTTCTTAGCTGTACTACACATACAAATCATAATATCATAATTTTTCTCGCTTCAGTGTCTCTTTAAAAAGGAAATTTAATATGGCAGACTCCATATACCTCTCACTTCAGTTGTCCTTTAAGCAATACTAGTTGCCTGTCTGTCCTACTGATACCCTGCCTCTAATACTTTTAGCTATAGACCCTGAACATACCTCCCAATTTCAGATCAGAAAGAGGGACACTTAAGCCACACCCCTGCCACACCTAACCATGCCCCCAGCACACCCCTAGTCAGGCATACTATAAAGATTTCATAAGAAAAATATATATTGTTTTACAATTCATACCACACTGGTCCTTTCTATCCTGGTTCATTTTCCTTCATATGAACATACTAAAACTATATAAAAGGAAAAATAATAAATAAAATAAACTTTATTCCCGTCCTTTGAAATTGATAGAGACAAACCATTTTTCTGTAGAAACACATTTACATAGATCTGTACATCAGTCCCGAAAGAGTGACAAACCAGGCAGATAAGGGGGGGCAGAGCTTTAAAAGGACTGCCCCTGCAAAAGAGGGACAGTTGGGAGCGATGCTGAACAAGCATGCAGCAGATCAGGTGCTTCTGACATTGTGAGATCTGACAAGATTAGCTGTATGCTTGTTCAGACACTACTGCTGCCAAATAGATTAGCAGGGCTGTCAGGCAACTGGTGCTGTCTAAAAGGAATTAAATATGGCAGCCTCCATATTCTGTAGTGAGAGGTATATGGAGGCTGCCATATATTTCCTTTTAGACCGCACCAGTTGTCTGGAAGCTCCGCTGATCTGTTTGGCTGCAATAGTGTCTGAAACAGACCAGAAACAAGCATGCAGCTAATCAGATCTGACAATTTCAGAAGCCCCTGATCTGCTGCATGCTTGTTCAGGGGCTACAGCTTAAAGTATTAGAGGCAGAGGATCTGCAGGATAGCAAGGCAACTGGTATTACTTAAAAATAAATATGACAGCCTATATCTCAAAATTCAGTTGTCCTTTAACCACAGCACACATGTGTAAAGGCTCCATAGCATTTGGAATTTGCATTCCAAATTACAGAGTTCATAACCGCTAATGTCAAGTATTGACTGCTTCAAAATGAAGGGAAAAATAAAATAAAATGTAAGTTTGGTATATTCTAAGACCCCTTTTCCACAAGCAGCTGACAGGCGTTGAACTCCCCGCCTGTCAGCTGCTCCCGTCCTCTGGCTGGGCGCTTGCTAGTACTTGGCACAGGCTGTGAGAAGGCAGCAACCCCATAGAGTTGCCTCTGAGCACTACAGTTGATGTGCACAGGCGGAAAATGAGACTGTTTATTGCCGCTTGGTAACACCGCTGTGGTCAGTGCTTGACACACGTGGTGTTAATTGCACCCAAATGGCAGTTGTGAGCAGAAGCAGCTAAACTGCTCAATAAATAAGCAGTTCAGATCTCTGTGGAAGATGGGCCTAAAAGATTAGTAGAGTTATCTACCTGTAGACAGCAACCTGAGAATAGTGGTGAGCTACGGGTAGCTCCACTGCTCTAAAGAGTGATGCAGGGGGGAAAAATAAAAATGTGATACTTACCTAAAGAGGGGGAGGCTCTGGGGTCCTATAGAGCCTTCCCATTTCCTCATTCTCCTCCCCCATAGGCTCCCCCATTAGCGGTCTCTGATCAGTCAGATACTGCTTTTTTTCATGCAGGAGGCTTCAGAAGTCTTTGCCGTCCAGCTTGTGCGCAGAACAGAGCAGTCCGTCTTCAGGAGCACTCGGGCTCCCGAACACTTCCAAAGCCTCCCACGGTCCTAGATTTAAACGGAGGAGCCTGTGGAGAAAACTAGGAGAGGAGGAGAGAAATGGGAATGCTCTATAGCACAGTACCCCAACCCTGTCCTCAAGGCCCAGGTGAGGTAATTAGTGTCTCAGTAGAGCCGATTGACAATGACAACCTCTGGATTCCCACAAAACATGCACTGTTGGTTGGCCTTGAGGACAGGGTTGGGGAATACTGTGGACCCAGAGCCAGCCCTCTCCTTAGGTAAAGGTGCCCATACACTCGTCAGATTAGCAGCAGATAGATCATCAGATAAATTTCTCATCGGATGTGTTTTTAGATCATTTTTTACTAGGATAGAATTCCAATAGATTTCAGTTTGAAGTCTATTGAAATTCGATCTCTCCATTAGGGCCAATGCAAAATGATAAGCAATCTCATCAGATCAACCTAGATTTTCCACCCTGCCAGTTCGATGGAAGTCCATCGAAATCGTCCGTCGATCGGGCGATTGGCCAAACGATTTGCAATCGATCAGAAAATCGGCTGAGTGTATGGGCCCCTTTAGCATCTTTTTTATGCTATAGTACAGATTCACTTTAATTGAAATTATGAGTAGGACTTGCTGGCCACAGCAGGGAAGATGGTGTTAACTTGCCCATGTTGCTGCTTCTAGCCAATGCGTTTCACTCGCGTTCGTTGTCACCAACATAGCTCTGGGTTTATAGGAGAAAGCATGTGAGTGATGTGGACCGCAAGTGAGCCACATCAGCTACAGGCAGCAGGGCTGGGCCGAGGCAGAGGCAAGAGAGGCTACGGCCTCTGGGCGCTGTGTAGAAGGGGGGTGCACAACTCACTCAGCTATCATTCCCCTATTGTGTTTGAAGCAGAGAGAAAGAAAAGGGGATACATGGCAGTGACTGCAAACCAGATAACTAGAGATCAAGGTGTTGGGAGCCCTGGGGCGCCTTTAGTCTAATAGCAATCAGTGTGTAACCGCTAGGGTGGGAGTTGATGGACGGGCCCACTTTGGTGTCTCAGCCTTGGGTGCTGGAGGACCTTGTCCCAGCTCTAATAGGCAACCACATAGGGAAGTCAACACCACCCCTTCCCGTCCCTCCCTCCCCCCCAGGCCCAATGTGGCACTGGCCAGCAAGTCCTACTAGTCGTTTTGATTACAAGAAGCAGAACAGGTAAAGCACCCATATTTCACCACTATGTGAACACCTATAAACTATTGAATATACAAACAAATCTCACAAGAGGAGAGGAAAAAAAATGAATGAATTGTGGGTCTCTGTTAGCATTGCCTACCAAGGGTAAATCTCCTGGCCACGTTTACCTTTAGATGTAAGACCCTTTCAGTGACACCACTGCTTCCCCTTTCTTCCCCAGTGCTTCATTTCCCAGCCCAACTCTGTACTCTTCACTTTGGAAAATAGCTAACTAGTTAGCCAATAAATGGCATCATCCTGATTTAAACTTCTTGCTACCTCTGTGCATAGAACTCTGTAACAAACATTCCGTACAGATCACCTGGCAGGACTAGAGAGGTCACCAGCTGTGATCAATTTTGGAATGTAAATTACAGAGGAAAAGTTTTACAATGGACAAGCCAACTAAGTTTATAAATTAATATTGTAAAAAAATAAGCAATTTCATTCATTATGTTATTTTCACTACAGTTCCTCTTTAACCAACACATTATTAAAAACTTGCACAAGTCCTCTTTCAAAGCTGCAAGTTGCTCTTGCAAGCCATCAACGTGCCTGAAGATTGAACAAAAATTTGTCTTGAATAGACTCGAGCAGGGCCGCCATCAGGTGGGGACATGGACAGTAGCATGGGGCCCAGGAAGGGTCTGGGGTTTTAAACAGTGGTAGTGCCACTCGAGCCACTGCTGCAATTCTACCGTGGCATAACAGCAGCTGTGTGGTCATCTCCCTCTCCCCTGCTGCGTGATTGGTGAACATGCATCAATGCAGGGGGGGGGGGGTGTTATGGGCGACAGACAAGCACACAATCTGCCACTCAGTCAAACTAATCTACCTATCAGATTGTTATTTGGCATGAGGGGGGCCTGTAGATTTGCCAAGTATGGGGCCCAGAAAGTTCTGATGGCAGCCATGGACTTGAGATCAGCCTGCAAACATTCCAGATGCCACATTTCCAAGTTGTGTTGTCGGTCCATATTTTCTGGTTTCAACTTGCGTTGCTGTCTGAAGAGGATGAGGGAAAAAAAATACATTACTGAAGAGTGTAGCAGGCAAAGGCATTCCTATTGGACTGTCAACATTCCTTTATTAGGGCCGGTTCACAGAGATTGACAACCCGGGAAATGTCCATCACGGCAATCATTAAGTGTGGCCCATTTATGGTTTCCATTCGTTTGGTCAAACGCAGCATTTTTATCCCCATTTTTCACATATGTCCGGCAAGAAGGCAAGCCTGAAAGTGACATGCAGCTTCCAGGATCGCTTTTGCAGATAAATGCTTTTCTACAAGCATGCAGAAAAGCATTTAGACAAGACGCCAAGCAGAAGCCCATGCGAACTGGCCCTTAGGTACATGGATGTACAGGGTGCGAACAGTACAGTGGCTCCTTTACCATGTACAGCTTCCTTGAGCAACTATTCTTGTTTTGGTCATAATATTCAACCTCCTTTAAGATTTACATCCTCTTCTATATACAGAAACGCCTCTTCCATGTGCAGCTGCCTCCTTGGATTGCAGTTGACCAAGGTCCAGGCCTTTGTATGCACAGGGCTGGTTTTATGGAAAGCCACATGGTTTTTGCAGAACTTTGGTGCACCAATATTCAGTGATTTTACTGGTTAATGAGTTGTTAACACGAGAATCTGAAGTTTCAGATCAAAAAATGTCCCTTTATCAAGACGTTGGAGCAGCATGCTCCTCACCTGCTGGCAAGAACTTTATACAAGTACCAGTTGTAGCTCTGTTCATGGTTCTTGATAAAGTGACACTGAGGTTTCGAAATATTGGATTCTCATGTTAAAGTGTCCCTTTATCAAGGACAATAATGAACCGAGATACAACTGGTACTTGTATAAAGTTCTTGCCAACAGGCGATGGGCATGCTGTTCCGACGTCTTGATAAAGGGACATTCTTTCTTGATGTTCCAAAATTTTGGATTCTCATGTCAATTCATTAAACTTTTTTGCAGAACTGTGGTGCGCTGAAATTCAGCACTTTGATTAAGCACTTTGGAGTTGTACATTTGTCTGAGCACCCAGCAACGCTATTGTTTAGATGGGCCTAGTACCTAGGGTGGTACTAGGCCCATCTAAATAGGGGTCCAAGTTTCCTTTTTAGGGGCATGTGATCTTTTGATTTGGAGGGATTGTTGTAGCCTGTGTAAAATCTGTCACTTAAAGAGACCATGAGGAAAAAAATAGGATATAATTACTTGGTTGTGTAGTACGGATAATTACTAGAAGATTAGTAGCAAAGAAAATATTCTCATTTTTATTTTCAGTAATGTAGTGTGTTTTATAACATTGCATCATTCTCTGCTTGCAGTTTATACACTACAAGACTACTCTGAAAAAATAAATTAGCATGCTGAGTAAACTATTGACCTGTCCTCTGGCAGAGAAAAAGAAAATTCTTCACTGACCGTTGAGAAACTTCAGAAGATAGCCCTCTCCAGGACTTTGAAAGTGGTAGAGCTTAACCCATTTTGGTTCCTGGACGTAGTTTCTACATCCAGGAACCATGCGCGCTACCGCGCGCCCCCGCGGCCGATCGCGCGCGTGCACACGCACTCCCGGCCGCGGATTCGGTAGCCAGGGAATCAATATGTATTTTTTCCTTTGCATTTTTAAAATGTATTTTCTTAAACTTGTCATTTTTTTGACTTAGTTGAAAATTTGACTTGAACCCACTATTCTCCTTAACATATGTAGCAATGTACAAAATTATGCAAAAATGTATGAATGATTACAATTACAGACAATTAATGGGGGGGCTTTTGCTATTCACTGCTAAAGTCGGCACAAAGTTGGGCAAAAATTATGCAAAAAAGTAAGTAAAATTACAAATTATACAAAATCAATTGCATTTACAAGTAATAATTGCGTATAGGCATAATTGCAAAAATTTGCTTGAATTTTTCACGGAATTGTAGTTAGCCGATTACGATCATCACTAGTCCCCACACTGTCCTTGGTGGTTGTTGCACAGAGTAGGGCCTGAAAGGATAAGGATGAAGGGAGGAGAGGTACAGGTAATAGGGGTGGGAATTGATCTCACCTTTGGTTTTTCTCTGCTCCATCTGAGCGAGCTGCATTTTCCCTTGAATAAGTTGCTCCTGGGAAGAGAACAAAAAAACACAAACAAATTTGAACACATTAACTTCACAACTGAGGGGTTTTACCCCTTGAGCACCACAGCAATTTTCACCTTTCAACGCTCCTTCCATTCATTTGTCTAACTTTATCATTACTTATCGAAATGAACTATGTATTTTTTTTTTCGCCACCAATTAGGCTTTCTTTAGGTGGGACATGTTGCCAAGAATTATTTTATTCTAAATGCGTTAATGGGAAAATAGGAAAAAATGTGGAACAAACAAAAAAAAAAACCCTGTTTTCAGCCATTATAGTTTTTAAATAATGCATGCTACTGTAATTAAAACCCATGAAATTTGCCCATTTGTCCCGGTTATAAAACAGTTTAAATTATGTCCCTATCACAATATTTGGCGCCAATATTTTATTTGGAAATTAAGGTGCATTTTTTTCAGTTTTGCATCCATCCCCAATTACAAGCCCATAGTTTATAAAGTAACAGTGTTCTACCCTCTTGACAAATATTTAAAAAAGTTCAGTCCCTAAGGTAACTTTTTATTGTATTTTTTTAATTACAAAATAATATAATAATTGGGGAATGTGGGCGGTAAGGAGTTAATTTTTAGTGTAAAACTAATGTATTTGTTTATGAAAATTGCTTTAGGGTGTAGTTTTACTATTTGGCCACAAGATGGCCACAGTAATTTTGTTAATGCGACCTGCAAGTGTAGGAAATACTCTTTCAGGAAGTGTTATGAGGCTGGGAAACCTCACAATGATCGCGCTGCTTCTCATAGAAGCAGCCGATCATTGTGGGGGCTTAGAGTAACGAACGGGAACGTTTCCCGTTCATTGATCTCCGAGCGAGCGGCGGCGTGCACGAGCACAGGGGCGCGGATATCTCCATCCCTTGTGTTGACAGGGTGGAAAAAGGGACGGAGATATCCGTACCGCTTGTGGTAAAGTGGTTAACCACTTAAGCCCACAGGGTTGTTTATTTTTTGCATCTGAGCAACTTTCACCTCCCATTCATTTGTCAATAACTTTATCACTATTTATCACAATGAATTGATCTATATCTTGTTTTTTCCCCGCCACCAAATTAGGCTTTTTTGCGTGATACATTTTGCTAAGAATTTATTCTAAATCCATTTTAACAGGAATCTTAATTGAAAAAAAAAAAAAAAAATCAGTTTTTAGCCATTATAGTTTGAAATTAATACATGCTTACATAATTAAAACCCATATATTTTGTTTGCCCATTTTTCCCACTTATTACACCATTTAAATTATGTCCCTATCACAATGTATGGCGCCGATATTTGGAAATAAAGGTGCATTCTCTCAATTTGCAGCCATCATTATTACAAGACCATAATAAAAAACTACTACAACAATATTACCTGAGGTTCTGAACTTTTTAAATATGCATATCAAAGGAGTATATAATTTTTTTTTTTTAATTAAAACGTTATTTGGGTAATTTTTGGTGTGGGAGGTAAACAGCCAATTTTAAATGTAAAAAAAAAAAAAAAAAAAAAGTATTTAATAAGAAATGGATGTGTGTAGTTTTACTATTTGGCCACACAGTCAAAACATCCTGGAAGCGTACGATCAGCGTACGAAGCATTAGGACGGGGAACGTTGTAACTCAAACACAGCAGCCTCTGATAAGAGGCTGTCTGTTTTTCTGTGGGGGGCTTCGATCAATGAATGGGATCTATAATCCCATTCATTGATCGCTGGGCTAACGGCCGGTGGCGGGAGCGTGTGCGGCCCGCGGGAGTGCGCGCAGCCTTTCTGAACGAGAAGGTTTGTCCAGATAGGCCTAAGTGGTTAAACCGTGTAAACAGTAATGAAAGTGGACATAACATACCCTTGTATGAAGTTTATACTTACTGGCTTTTATAGCTTTACAAATTCTTTCCATGGTCCTCTGCTGTTTATGTTTTAGATCATACCGCTTTTTGACAAGTTCACTTTCATGGGAAACCCCATACTTTTTATGAACCTGGACACTTGATTTTTCCGGAGACATTGGGGTGTGTGATGGTACAGATTACGATTACTACAGCAAAATTCTGGTCTTCTCATAGGTCATGGCTTGACGGTCTGCAGCCTGGCGGAGGTCTCCATGGCAGGTGAATTGCCCTTTGCGGTTGCTTTCTGCAGTGGACAGAATGGCTGCATCTTTCTGCACAGCGAGATGCACTGCTGGGAATCACCCTTGCCTCACATGCACTGCTGGTGCCTGAACATTGACAGCCCAGCCCAGTCTATTGCCAGCCAGGCCTGACGTTACAGTTTGTGCTGTCGAGTGGTGTATATCTGGTGCACTGCTGGAACAGTTTAATAATAATACAAACATTTGTATAGCGCTTTTCTCCTTTCAGACTCAAGTTTGCTCTTGTTCCTTCGCTATCAGCTATGGCAACAACTTCTTGGTTTGTCAATGACTTCTTGGAGTGACTGATGCTTGTGGCAGTTGGGTGAAGTGGTTGTGTGGCTTTGTCACTTTGATCGCATTCTTAGTATGTAAAACCTTTGCAGTCTCCTCTACAGACCACTGACTGCTTGGTTTCCTTATTTCACCACTTGCTTCTCATTTGTACTGGAGCTCCATTGGACTTTACACTTGCTCATAATTTCATTTGATTTTTTTACTGCAGTCTGGGTGTGACATCCAAACAAATGGAAGGGAAGGTACTTTCAGCTTCATTCCCAACTGACATCAGGACATGCATACCATCGGCATTGCAAGAATGGTGTGTGTTTCTTTCCCCCTGCAGCTATCTTCCACTGAAGTGTCAGGCTGTTTCTTCCTGCAGAGTGCAGACAGCTGTGCCCGTATGTAATTCATCAGTATGTGAAAGCCCAGCCAGCTCAGAGGAGGATTTATCCAGCTTGTAAAAGATAATAGAGCAGAGAGAAGCTGCACTTATCTACATAACACACAGGCAGTGTGCAGAGGGGGCCTGGAGGGGGGGGGGGGGGAGATGCATCACAGAACCACAACACTGAAGAACTTGGCAGCCTTCCAGACACAGGCTGACAAGTCTGACAAGAGAGAGATAAGTTGATTTATTACGGAGATGGTGATAGTAGAACGTGCTGCAGTAAGCCAGAACACATTAGAATAGATTTTGGAACTTGTAGGATGGAAGAAAACCGGATGAAATTTTTGTTACGGAGTCTCTTTAAGCCAGGAAAAAAAAAAAAAAAAAAAAAAAAAAAAAAAAAAAAAAAAAAATTTACTCACCTGGGGCTTCTACCAGCCCCCTGCAGCAGTCCTGTGCCCTCGCAGTCACTCACTAACCCTCTGGTCCCCCGCTGCCAGCTAGTTTCGTTTTTGCCGAGAGGCCCGTCAGGACTGGCCACGCGTAGCTTTTTCCGCATTTCCGACTAATTAGCGCTATTGCGGGCCGCTACGCATACAAAAATACGCGTTGCCGCATTACGCACGCATAGATATGCGGCAACGCATATTTTTGTACGCGTTGCAGCCCGCAATAGCGCTAATTACAGTCGGGAATGCGGAAAAAGCTACGCATGGCCAGTCCTGACGGGCCTGGTCGGCAAAAACGAAACTAGCTGGCAGCGGGGGGACCAGAGGATTAGTGAGCGACTGCGAGGGCACAGGACTGCTGCAGGGGGCTGGTAGAAGCCCCAGGTGAGTAAAACGCATTTTTTTCTGGCTTAAGGTTCACTTTAATCCAAAAAGGTGGCCATTTAACGATACAATTCTTCACTCAATCATCCAATTCAATCACAATTGATGGAAAACTAGTTCAGGCCAACTCTCAGAAGGAAAGCGGCTACACAATACAATAAGATTAATGGAATCTGTTTTTCGGATTGATTCCATCTGAGTGGATTGGTTAGCAGCCTTCCTTCAGTTAGTGGGCTTAAACGATAGTTTTTGACCAATATTACAAATGGCTCAGACAATTGGAGAATTGTATAGTTAAATGGCCACTTTAAGCATGCATACAGTTGCAATTTTGATTGGCCAACTACTACCTCTGTGTGAGAGGAGGGCCAGATTTTGAAATGTATTAACAGCTGGTGTAACTTAGCGCTCATACTACATGGAAGTGTTTAAAACCTGGCACACCTAATTGTGATTGGACAATTTAGAATGATGGCAATATCTTAAAACCTTCAACAGTTTCAAACTTCAAAATAAATCAACTTTTAGTTTCCTCTTGATTGAATTACACCCATCCACCTCACTCCAACTGCCATTAATTTAGGAGGATGCCAATACATGCCTTTAGGTTTATTTGGAATTTATAGCCAGCAGTGGGTAAAGGAGTGTTACTTGCTGGTAAGGGGGAGGTGGTGCCAAGATAACACCTTTCCTAATCAGGGCGCAGCAGGGGGTGTGCCCAAGCCAACACTCAACCCCCTTCATTGATCTCAATGAGTGAAGGTTGTCATGGCTAACAGGAGGGAGGTGGGCATAGTTTTAGTAGAAGGCTATTGGAGATTGTGAAAGGTAAAAAAAAAAAAAAAAAAAAAAAAAACACAGTAGTGTGGGTGCCAAAAGCTTAATACCTGCAGTTTGCGCTAATTTGTTCTCCACCTCCGGTCTGTAGAGTGTACGAACAACAAAACTTTAGGTTTACTGAAGGAGTGAAACCCTTCTGCTCCTCTGTCAAGCTCTTCATTGACTACCAATTAACCAGAGAATCAAGTTCTTAAAGGGGAACTTCAGCCTAAACAAACATACTGTTATTAAGTTACATTAGTTATGTTAATTATAATAGATAGGTAATATTTTACCCACCCTGTTTTAAAAGAACAGGCAAATGTTTGTGATTCATGGTGGCTGCCATCTTTGCCATGGGGCAGCCATCTTTTTGGTTGAAAGGATGTGACAAGGAACAGGAGACACAGTTCCAACTGTCCTGTGTCCTGATAACCCCCTTCCAGCTGCACACACTAGGCTTCAAATGTCAAATTCAAAATGTAAAAGAAAAAAAAAAAATTGCACCAAAACAGCAGAACAAGAACATCAGAAATCCCATCATGCTTTGCACAGCATAAGGGGAAAACTGCCCGGGCAGTTTTCTTCTGTGCAGCTAAAAATGAGGCTTGTATAAGAGAAACAAAGTTCTGATGCTGTGAAACTGTTAAAGAAACACGAGGCCTTTTCAGTGCTGCTTAGTCGATTTTTAGTCTGGAGGTTCACTTTAAGCCTGGTCCCAACATGCAATTTCCCATTAGATAGATGGGTCGAATAGATCATTTCCGACCGGTCCGATCTGACTTCCATGCAAATTGATCAGAAAAATGATCGGAAGTGATCGGATCTGTCAGAAATAATCGACCCATCTGATGGGAAATTGCATGGTGTGTACCAGGCATTATGTTAGGTAGACACGATGTAATTTTCTGACAGTTATTGTCAGATTGATTTCCAACATGTCAGATTTGATTTCCAATCATTTTTCAAACCATTTTCCATAGAAGTGAAAGGGGGGGGGGGGAAAGACGATCGGAAGTGTTGGAAATCGATCTGTCAGAAAATTGTATCATGTGTATCTAGCATTAACCTTAACCTACAAAGCTCTCCACAATCTCTCTCCCAAATCACAATCTCAGCACATGACCTTTTGTCCTCTAGAATTATCTCTCCTTGATATCTTCTAATGCTCCCACAAAACAAACTTTCTGGCAAGCATATGCTCTACCTTATGCTGGGAATACACTGTACGTTTTTGTATCAGGTAATCGAGCTGCTGATGGCTTGATTGATAATTTCCGACATGTCCGATCACCCGCCGGATCGATTCCCCGCTCGATACCGTGGGTAGGACTATGGTAAAAAAAAGAAAAGATAAGCGCCCGCGGGGACGAGCGGGAATCGAGCCAGTGGCCCGATTACACGGGCAAAAACGTACCGTGTATGCCCAGCATTAGGCCTCTGTAAGGCCAAGTTGCACTCCTACTTGATACCCAAAAAAAAAAAAAAAAAAAAAAAAAAAACAGTGCCTCTAGGGATGTTTATTGTATATTTCCCCCACCTCTTGTTTCCCCCTATTACTTTAGATTGTAAGCGCGCAAAGGGAAAATTGTTACAATATGGTGGCCTTTTGGCCCTGTTACAATGGTAGATAAGACAGGCTTGGCCAAGCCCATATAGCAAGTTTATCCAAAAAGGATGGATAGGTGCATTGAGCTCTATCTAGTTATCATTCAAGGTAACTGCAAACATGGATTCTCACAGTAAAAGATTTGCAGGCTGAATTTTTTGTCAGACATACCATTGACCTCTTAACAGGTGGTAGGAGTTTGCTCTCCCAGGGAATGGAGCAAGAGTGATGAAAAGTTCACCAAGGCACCACAAGAGGGACGGTGGTCCACTACCCACAGGGGCAAACTGCTTTGCTGCCTAGTAGCTATCAGATAAACGCTTGGGATCGCCCCACCAGTGGCAGATAACTACATATACCACTATGAGTGCAGTCAGATAGCAGGCTGATAGCTGAAGGCAGAGTCAGTCTAGCCAAGGTCATGTGCAGGCAGTAATCATAAGTCAAAACAGGATGAAGTCCATAACAGAAGATCAGTTGTACAGTTTAAGACCAGTTTGGTGGGTGTTTTAGACAGAGGTCATTGTAGGACAACGGGAGGTCAGGTATAAGCTGGGTCACAACAGGAAGTCTGCCCTCTGGTACTTCCTTTGATCAGACAGAAAGTGAGGGTTAGGAATCTCAGGAGTAAAAACCAGAATACACAGGACAGAACCTCAAATATCCTTGCAGGGCTCTGTTGATCAGGAAGTGCTTACATTGAGTTTCAGGCACACGTGTGGGATCGGGAGGTCAGGTATAAGCTGGGTCACAACAGGAAGTCTGCCCTCTGGTACTTCCTTTGATCAGACAGAAAGTGAGGGTTAGGAATCTCAGGAGTAAAAACCAGAATACACAGGACAGAACCTCAAATATCCTTGCAGGGCTCTGTTGATCAGGAAGTGCTTACATTGAGTTTCAGGCACACGTGTGGGATCTTGGAAATTTTAATGAAGCTAGTTTAAAGCCTTAGCCCATGCAATTTTCTCTTCTTCAAACTCCGCTTCAGAGTAATATCCCCAACTTGATATACCAGGCTTCATCGGTGCCCTCTTGTGTTGGGTCACAAATTGCATCATGGTTTGAAAAAGAAAAATGGTGAAAGGCTTTAAACGGATTTCCATGAATTTTATTGCCAAGATGTATTACACTATACCATACTTTGAGCTGCAGTGGATCATCTACATTTCTCCTCACTCCCTATGTGAATAGCCTGACCCATTTTTTCCCCTGGATTCTGGTATTTTTGGCTTTAGCTGTCCCTGGACATGGTGCTCTGCGCCTGCGCACTCTCCGGCAGGGAGCACACTTCTTTGAATCACATGCGTTTTGCCGCATAGTGGTAAATGCATGTAAAATTGCATATAGTGAAAGTCATGGGCTGCACGTTTCTGGAAGGGTAGAAGTACCACTTTGCTATTAGATTGTGTCTATTTTGAATAATCTGTATGGTACTGGAGGTCATTCCACAAGATGGGCATCTGAACTATGCCCAGTTTCTGAACTAGGCCCAATTTGTTTTTCAAAAGTATGAACTATAGCATTGTCTTATCTTTATAAAATTGTTCAATTTAGCTAGTTAGGTTGCAAATAACCTTTTGTTCCTTAGGCTTAGGCTCATACGTCGGATTTTTCAGGAATGGCTAATCCAAGGTCTTTCCATCTCATTTCAATGGAGAGTAGTGGTGACAAAAATACCCGATTTCCAGCATTAAAAAAATTATTTTTATACCCACAATCAAAATTTTACCATGTATGGGCACACCATACAATCTTCAACATTTGCCCACAGTACCTTCAGAAGCATCTAGTGGACAAGATATGAATGGCAACTGTGGCATAGCAAGACCGGTTTGGTGGGTGTTTGTCACGAGTAGTCAAACAGGCTGGGTCAGAATAAGTAATCCAGAACAGGAGTGAGGTTGACCAGAAGCAGACTAGGCCACAGAACCACAAGCGGTTAGTGGCAGGTGGCATTTGCACCATCAGAGGGAAGAGTTATGTTGGGCACAAGAATTGCATGCACACAGGTTGTGACACCACAGGGCACAAACATGCACATCTCCATCCAGTCACTAGACTGCAACCCTGGCAATAGATTGAGGTAACGCGAGTGACAGAACTACTCTAGTTTTTATTGCTCTTGGTCTAACAATTTACCACATCAGATTTTTGGTTGGGCATCTTATGAAAAGTAGTAAAATAAGTTCTGTTGATATTCGAAACATACACCAGTTGTGAATGAAGAGATCGTATGTCCCGCTGCACCAAGGTGGCATAAAACCAGTCCCACCAGTAGGCGGAACAGTAAAGGTGCATACACACACTACCACACACACTACCAGCGGCAACGAGGGGTCCGCTGGACCCTCCCACTGGGCGGTCTTTTAGCCGACAGTATGTGTGTACGCGCTGTCGGTGGACTGATAAGGCTGTTTCTGAACAATCCGCTGAGTATTTTACAGAATTGTTTTCATAATTTGATGTG
The DNA here is from genome assembly GCF_040937935.1 of Hyperolius riggenbachi. Lineage (NCBI taxonomy): Eukaryota > Metazoa > Chordata > Amphibia > Anura > Hyperoliidae > Hyperolius > Hyperolius riggenbachi. The sequence continues at coordinate 330,557,017 of NC_090651.1, read as the reverse complement.
TGAGTAGAAAGAAATGTGTGTACTAAAGGTAAAATAAGTGGTTCTCTAGTCTTTTCAGGGAACATGCATGTGTTAATTGGGATCCCTCTGGATATGGGAGGAGCCAATTGCTGGACTGGAATCCATTAAAACCATAGCAGACAGCTTCCATCTATTGCATAGGGCCCTTAAAGGTTTGGTGGCAAACTCACAGAATTACTCTGTTAGAGGGCACTGGAACCCAGATCAGCCCATGAGGGGCAATATTTTATAGGCTAGTATACAGGATACAGAATTGTTCAGCATTGTGCTGTGATAACTTATAGTCTAATATATGCATAAGATGGCCACTTGTGATAAAACCCCATTCACTGCAGATAACCTAAATAAAAAGCAGAAAGTTCAGCTCATTTGCTGCCTCAGCCGAGTTTCATACGGCACATGTATAGACCTTTTAGGCTTTTATCAAACCTGTGCCAGCTTTGTACTGATGAAGCAATGCAAATCTATGAGAATGATACCCTGCTGCACAACTTAGCCAAATCCCCCCCCCCCCCCCCCCCCAATTAGGTCATTGAATTACTCCATGGCTGGAGGAGATACTTCTGCCAAGATAATACAAGCCACACTGAACCATCAGGGCTAATGCAATGCCAAACACTGGTGTGCATCCAACTACATCTTATTTTCAGTCTAATGTAGACATTGTTTTTCAACAGTATTAATAGCACTGAAGAATACCAGGATGAGAGCATAGTGCTAGCCAGTGCTCTATGTGGCCCATACTAGGAGGAATTATTACCCAAAACATTCACCATATGGAGATACCCCAATGAGGTCACCTGTAGGAGAGTATCCCTCCATCTTCTGCCAGTGTCTGCAATCCTCACACATAGTAATGATCTTCTGAAACAGAAGGAGAGCAGAATTATTAAGTCTCAGTGGAACTATCCCTTCCAGTCCCTCAGAGCAATAAATTAGAGTGACCAGATTTTTGTGGGTCCAACCTGGGACAGGGAGGGGGGGCGCGAAGGGGCAGCGATGAAGACAGCGATGAAAAATGGGCGTGGCCATGACATTGTATGGGCGGAGCTAACGTAATGATGCAACAGCGAGGCATAAGAAAGCAGTGTTTACGCCATGATGTGGACAAACGAGACTTTGCATCATGGGTGTGCAGAAACTGTGTGATGCTAATAGTATACCGTAACCACAAAGCAGCAAACATAGCCATCTATGACCATTAAATAATGCAGTAACAGTTACCCCGGACACCAGAAAATAAACGCAATGGGCAACATGTCAGTACAAAAGAAACGCAATGCGGGCAAACATTTCACCTGGAAAAGAAAGCATTTAGTCACCTGGCAGAAGTCTCCAGCCTCTGGCGCGCTGCTCCCGGGACCACCTTCCTCCTGCTAGTCTCCCGCGCTGACAGGGCTACGGCAAGATGGCACCCAAAACACTGTACTGGAGACACAAATAGTCTCCAGTACAGGGCTTCAGCAGCCATCTTGCCGTAGCCCTGCTCGTCTGCCGGTGTCGGAACAGACACCGGAAGAAGGAGGCTGGAGCGGGGCTGCGGGCAATGAACTGGCACGGCGTCTATAGACACCGCTGCCAGTTCATGAAGATAGAGTGACCAGAGTCCCGAGGCCGGGACGTCTCGCTGCTGAAAGCGGGACGTTTCCCGGGACCTCATGCAGCCTGGGACAGCGGACCCCGAATCCGGGACGAGTCCCGGGCAATCCGGGACGTCTGGTCACTCTAAATAAATGCCAGTATGGATTCTTCTACTGGCCCCTTCTACAAATATTTGGTGGCTCTCTACCACACCTGGATTGATTTTCCAACATGTGGGGGAAAAAAAAAAATATCTGGCAGGTAAATCTAACAGAAAATTGTATGGTGTGTACCTACTGTAGCATAACAGCGTGTGGTTGCCTTACCCAAACAGCACCTGCCATTTCCAGAGGGGAACCTTTTTGAGAGGCACAAGTACCACATGCACACAGGGCGTGGCGCCACATGCACACAGGGCGTGGCGCCACATGCACACAGGGCGTGGCGCCACATGCACACATCTCCAGCCACAGTCAGACTGCAATCCTGGCCTTAGATTGAGGAAATTACGCAAGTACAGTCCAAAAGTGATAAAAACATCATGAGTGGTTCTAAACAGTTACCACATTCTACACTAGACTTTTTCCTGGGATGTGGACTTTGGTTGGGTACATTTAGCAGTGTAGTAAAGCAAGTTCCATATCTATTCACAACATGCACTAGCACACCAGTAGGTGGTGCTAAATACAATGTAATACTGACCCACACAAAAATTTTATAATGTACAGATGCAAACAGTGCAACACTGTGGCTGATCCCCCGCTGTACCCCTTAGCCTGATCAATAAAATGATTACTGTATCCAATCAACTTTCTATCAATACTATGGGCATGCTCCCCCTCTTCCCCCCCATGACATGTGCATGCAAGTCGCTCCATGGCTGATGGGAGAAAATCCTGCTAAGATAGCATGAACCAAACCAACCAGGGGCGTGCCTACTGGGGAGCAGCCCCTGTGATCACAAGAGGGGGAGCAGAGGTGGGGAGGTCCGAACTACTAACCTTCCCTTCCTCTGATACTCCAGATCAGGTGTTTTGTTGCTACACTTGTTATGGGTGTGCAGATCATGGACACATTTGTCCTTGCAAAATGGGCCCCCATTGCTTTGAAGGTCACCAAGTGGAGTCAGAGGGAGGGGCACAAAACAAAGTTTTGCTGGGGGGCATGATTTGTAGTTACGGCCCTGATACCAACACATCAGTCAGGGCCAAATGCTATGTAGAGTGCATCCAACTATTCTATCACTAGAGAGATTGCTTTTTATTGCATTGTCTCGGTTTTTTGTTAGACGATTATAAGAAACACTGAAGAATACCAAGATGAGAGCATAGTGCTAGCTCTATATAGCCCATACTACCAGGAGGTATTGCCTAAAACATCCACTGTATGAATAGACCCCTATGAGGTCAGCCGCTGGTAAGTATCTCCCCCCTCCCCCAGGGAACCTAGTTACAGTAAATGGCACTGGGGGGGGGGGGGGGAAGCAATACATGGAGGATTAACAACAGGCAGTCTGCAGAGAAACTTGGCCTTGGGTACCAGTGGACATTTCAGCATGACAAGGATCCAAATTACAGCAAAAGTGGTGAAGAAATGGTTGGCTGGGCCACTCCAACATTAATGTTGTCTGCTAGGGTCCTGACTTTAATCCAATTGAGAATCTGTGAAGGGAGCTAAAGATCAGGGTGATGGCGAAAAAGACCCTCCAATCTGAAAAATTTGGAGCTCATCACTAAAGATGAGTGGGCAAAAATACCTGTGGAGATATGCAAAAAGCTGTACCAACTATACTTGCTATTGTGAATACCCTTAGGGGTACATCCTATGTTGTAGGTTTATGCAAAAAGCTGGTCTGCAATTTTAGCAAGTGCGATCGCTGTAATAGCCAATAAAGGCTTTTCCATTATCGAGATGGGAATGAATAATTTTGGACTGGACACTTATTGCCCAAATTTAAATACAAGCTGAGAATTTTTTTCCCCCAACAATGCCTCTTGTACTTCGTTACTTTTATTCAACCAGCACGTTTTTTTTTTTGACCGGAAATTACATAGGTGTCTCACAAAAGAGAAGACTAAGTCAATTTGCCAGGGGTATGAATAATTATGGGCAGCATTATGTCTAATGTGGAAAGTCTCATTTTTTGGATGTATTAGGAGCATAAAATATCAAGATGAGAGCCTAGAGCTAGCCTGTGCTGTGTGTCTATATGAACCAGAAGTGGATTTTTGGAGGCAGATGGGACACAGTCATGTTCTCTGCGCAATGACATGGCTCCGTGTCCCCAACCCGCAATCTCCGCCCCCTTACCATTGCGCTATAGCCCCCCCTTAAAGCCCTTTTAAAGTAAACGGGGGGGGGGTAATTCTACATATCGAAGGCTTCCTCCAGCCAGTGGCGGCTCCAGCTTCAGGTTTTTGGGGGGGCTCAAAGGGGGCACAAGGGCTGGCAGGTGGGGCTTACAGGGGCGGCGATGAAATGGGCGTGGTCATGACATCGTGTGGGCGGGGCTAACTAATGTAGTTGCACCAGCTAATGTAGTTACATAAAAAAAATATGAAGTACATGCACATCATGACAGACAGCGTTTCACCATTAAATGCACATGACAGACAGCTTTTCACCAGTAAATGCGCATAAGAGACAGCTTTTCACCAGTTAATGCTCATAATGACAGACAGCGTTACCCCAGTAAATGCACATAAGAGAAAGCGTTACCCCAGTAAATGCATGTAAGACAGCGTTACCCCAGTAAATGCATGTAAGACAGCGTTACCCCAGTAAATGCACGTAATACAGCGTTACCTCAGTAAATGCACGTAAGTGACAGCGTTACCCCAGTAAATGCACATAAGAGAAAGCGTTACCCCAGTAAATGCACGTAAGACAGCGTTACCCCAGTAAATGCATGCAAGACAGCGTTACCCCAGTAAATGCACGTAAGACAGCGTTACCCCAGTAAATGCACGTAAGACAGCGTTACCCCAGTAAATGCATGCAAGACAGCATTACCCCAGTAAATGCACGTAAGACAGCGTTACCCCAGTAAATGCACGTAAGACAGCGTTACCCCAGTAAATGCACGTAAGACAGCGTTACCCCAGTAAATGCACGTAAGAGAAAGCGTTACCCCAGTAAATGCATGTAAGACAGCGTTACCCCAGTAAATGCATGTAAGACAGCGTTACCCCAGTAAATGCACATAAGAGAAAGCGTTACCCCAGTAAATGCATGTAAGACAGCGTTACCCCAGTAAATGCATGTAAGACAGCGTTACCCCAGTAAATGCACATAAGAGAAAGCGTTACCCCAGTAAATGCATGTAAGACAGCGTTACCCCAGTAAATGCATGTAAGACAGCGTTACCCCAGTAAATGCATGTAAGACAGCGTTACCCCAGTAAATGCACGTAAGACAGCGTTACCCCAGTAAATGCACGTAAGACAGCGTTACCCCAGTAAATGCACGTAAGAGAAAGCGTTACCCCAGTAAATGCATGTAAGACAGCGTTACCCCAGTAAATGCATGTAAGACAGCGTTACCCCAGTAAATGCACGTAAGAGAAAGCGTTACCCCAGTAAATGCATGTAAGACAGCGTTACCCCAGTAAATGCATGTAAGACAGCGTTACCCCAGTAAATGCACGTAAGAGAAAGCGTTACCCCAGTAAATGCATGTAAGACAGCGTTACCCCAGTAAATGCATGTAAGACAGCGTTACCCCAGTAAATGCACATAAGAGAAAGCGTTACCCCAGTAAATGCATGTAAGACAGCGTTACCCCAGTAAATGCATGTAAGACAGCGTTACCCCAGTAAATGCACGTAAGACAGCGTTACCCCAGTAAATGCATGTAAGACAGCGTTACCCCAGTAAATGCATGTAAGACAGCGTTACCCCAGTAAATGCACGTAAGACAGCGTTACCCCAGTAAATGCACGTAAGACAGCGTTACCCCAGTAAATGCACGTAAGACAGCGTTACCCCAGTAAATGCACGTAAAAGACAGCGTTACCCCAGTAAATGCATGTAAGACAGCGTTACCCCAGTAAATGCACATAAGAGAAAGCGTTACCCCAGTAAATGCATGTAAGACAGCGTTACCCCAGTAAATGCACATAAGAGAAAGCGTTACCCCAGTAAATGCATGTAAGACAGCGTTACCCCAGTAAATGCACGTAAGACAGCGTTACCCCAGTAAATGCACGTAAGACAGCGTTACCCCAGTAAATGCACGTAAGACAGCGTTACCCCAGTAAATGCACGCAAGACAGCGTTACCCCAGTAAATGCACATAAAGTTCTCTACCAAATAGAAAACCAGTATGTCTACATGTGCTTAATTAATTTTAATTATAACTTGCAAAATTGTCATACAAAAAGTGATTCACAAACTTGTTTAAAACATCCTTAAAACAACATGGCTGGCACATGAACTACTTAAGCATTATTCCCACTGTCATTGTGAGGATCTAAGACCGCATTGGCCGCCCAGCCAAAGCCTATGCATGCCAATCGGCTATGTAGACATACTGGTTTTCTATTTAGTAGCGAACAGTGTTTGTCTCCTCCGAAAGCGAGTGGTGCTCATTTTTAAACATGTGGCCGCCAAAGATATTATATTCTGGCACAAAGTTCTACCTGGTCAGAAGGGTGGGGGGACTATTTGCAGAGACTGGGAGGGGAGCCCCATCATTCCCTCACCTCAGCGTACGGGGGTACTTTTATGCACGGCGCCGAGCGGGAGATACAGCTATAGTTTTTGGGCTGAAGCAGACACTAGAGCTCCAGCCGCCTGGTCCACTCCTGTCTCCTCCTCAGCAATACCGCTCTGCACTACTTCCTGATTCAGTGCGTGCAGAGCAGTATTGCTGAGGAGGAGACAGAAGTGGACCAGGCGGCTAAAGCTCTAGTGTGCTTCAGCCCGGAAACTATAGCTGTATCTCCCGATCGGCGCCGCGCGTAAAAGGCCCCCTCTCCTGTTCTCATTCCCTGAGGTGAGGGAATGATAAGTGTCTCGCCCCACGCTCGAGTCGGCCCTTAATTCAGGGGGGGCTTTCCGAGGGGCTTACAGTTTCTCTGCTGGGGCTTTAGCCCCGGCAAGCCCCAGTGTAGCGCCGCCACTGCCCTCCAGCCCCCTCCAGGCAGATTGCTCCCTCGCTGTCCCTTCCTCTCCTGGTTCTCCTGCACTTGGCCCTGGAAATGTGGGCAACTGCACAAGCCCAGCCGCGTACGCTCCTGTGGAAGAGAGCATTCTGTGCCCACTGGCCCCGACTAGATGACTTACTGGAGCCAATTGCGGAAGAACCAGGAGGCTGAGGATGATGGTGAGGGAGTGATTTGCCTGGATGAAGCCCCAAGTATGTAATTTTTTTCCTCCTGCCCCATCTCAGCTACATTTAAAAATAAGTCCATTTTTTTTTTATTTTATTTTTTCCAAACTCAGCAAACCCATGGTACTGCACCCAAAAACCGATCAGCTTCATTGAAGCACTCCTATATTGGGCATGGTTTGCATCATTGTTGCGTCGAATTTTATTTTATATATTCCCAATGCATCCTCTATCCTACTTATTCTTATCAGATGAGAGCAGTAAAGATAGCCCTACATCTAGCAATGTATGGGCAGAGTAAACCGAGACAAACCTCTCTAATCAAATCTGATAAGAGGTCTGTCAGCTGTCCATACACCACAGGCCGATTTCAGATCAATTTCATGCTGAAATACACTGTTACCACTGTGCACCCAATCAAGCAAGTCAGTCCAACACCTTGCAGCATGTGCGATCGACAATGCGAACAATTTTCATCCTGGAATTGGTCACATTGTTGGTTGGGCACACACTTGGCAGAACACATTTTCATTAGATTCAATTATAATCTAATAGGACAGTCGATCAGCCGCCGAGTCGTCTGATATATGGCTACCTTTAGGCCCCGTTAACATCACAGAACGCAGGCACGTTCCGTTCAGAACACAACGCACGTCATGTGCGTCTGTGCATTGCGTGGCTGATCCCATTCACTTAAAGTGAATGGGACAGCCACGCGTTTTTACAAAAATGCGTGCAGCATGCGTTCCCGGACCGCACAGGTCCGGAACGCATGCAGTGTGATCAGACATTGCACTCTATGCAATGTCTGATGTCGTGCGTGTCGGCCACCTGCACGCGTTTCCAAAACGCGGCTGGAAACGCGTGCAGTGTGAACGGGGCCTTACTCTGCAAATAATTTATATACATTCAGTCCTGGCAACACACACACAAACACACACACAAATCAATTAAAAGCCTCAAATGAACAGCAAAGCCTCTGGATAGGCTAGTAGGTGGTGCTAGCAATTACACCTCATCCGCAAGTAACCCAGGGTCCGTACACACCTCTAAATCTTTACTGGGTATGACTGGCCAGCTCCACCACCCCCACGTCGCGATTAAGAAATATTTCAACACTGCAGACCTATCAAGCTACTGTCTCAGTTGAATAAAAAGACAGACAATCATGGTCCCAACCAGAATTACACTAGTTTTGCAGACTTTTAGAAGGAAAATTCAGGCCATATCTTCTGTGATACGATATGGCAGCAGATATGTTCAGACCTAGGGTACTTTGCGCAGAAACTCAACACAATATACATTGGTCTCCAGATGGTACGTTACTCCATTTTGGCTTCCAATTATTGCCCCAACCCATTTGAGAGATTGCTGGAGAGGTCAGGGGGCCATCAGGGATTTCTAGTCTTAGACCTCTTCAAGCTGGGAGTTGGAGCTTCCCACTTTGCCATAGATGCAAGGGGAAGGGGGGTGCTTGCAGTACGTCTTAGAACACCTGGAGGATTGTCGGGCCTTAACTTGCCCAGTGGTTGCCCACATAGGTCTGAGGTGGCTCCCCTGACCTTGCAGTCAGAATTGCACTTTAAGCCTCCCTACCCAGAAGGCATGAAATGCAGGAGTAAGGCTAAGTGCACAGATTAAATTGCTGTACTAACCCACAGGGTTTCCCAAGCCCTGTATCTTTCAGGTGCTTCTGGATTGCTAGCCTAGGGGCAGTGCACCTTGGTATTATCCACCCAGCCCCCTGCGTAGAAGCGAGCAACGGGGAGATCTGCCTAGAGGCAGTCATGAAAGGGGGGGGGTGGAGGTACCAGGGGCCAGAGATTACTTTTGCCCTGGGGCCCCAGTGTAGCTAGAACCAGCCCTGCACAAGAACAGGTACTACACTTGATCTTAGCCAAAAGGTTGAGAAGGTTTTGCTCCCTCAAAACTCATTTTTTCCAAACAAGAATACTTTAAACTTAGACCATTCTCCCTCAACCTCTGGCCAAGTTGTGCTTACTAAATATAACAAACACACGACCTTTAGGTATATACAGTATGCTGTACATTACCCCTCCTTGTTTTCTCTCGTAATCACTAGGTCTACCAATTCTGTATTGTGTATGAGTATTTTGTACATACCCAGGGGTGCAATTAGAGGGGAGCACACCTTGTGATTGCAGGGGGCCTAGAGCCAATCCCGGACACCCCCCCCCCCCCCAATATTTTCTAACCTTTCCTTCCTCCAATACAGGTGACTATACTTCAGATCAGGTGTTTTTGTGGCTACACTTGTAATGGGTGTAAAGACCATGATGGCAACACTTGTTTTATGACCCTTGTGAAATAGCCCTCAAGGTCACAATGGGCGCCAAGGGGGGGACAAGAGAACATTGGGTGGTGGATAAAAGTATTGCTGGAGCCCCCATGATTCGCAGTTACACCACTGTATACCATTGGTTTCTTATTCTATACAGTGCCATAGAATATATTGGCCATCAGAAAGTGCTGATGGCTAAAAAGCGGTCAGAAAAGCGCTTGATGTGTCTTAGCCATTAGTCTGCATTTCAATTTATCTTACAAAATATTGCTTACAACATTTCTGCCCTTCACAATTTAACCCCACCCCCCTTTAAATTTTAGGGACCGTTTTTTTTTATCAATTCATAAAAAACTTAATGCAGTGACATGCAAATGCTCAACACATCCTTTCCAACCTCTTCATACTCTTATGCTGGGAACAATGCAGTTTTACGGTCGATTTTCCATCAGATAGAATCGAGCAGAAAGTGGAATCGAAAATCGCTTATATTATTTTCCATTCACTTCTATGAGAAATCAATCTGAAAAGTGATTGGAGATGCGATCAGACCTGTCGGAAATTATTGAACCATCTATCTGCCAGGAAAACAAAACCAAAAACAAAAAAGGTATGGTGTATTCCCAGCATTAAGAAAACCTTTTCATTAAAGTTTTATTGCACCAGGCTACTTGAAAGGGTGAAATCCAGCCAATTTCCAGTGGAAATCATGGGGTCCCCCAGCAAAACTGGTGGGCACCCAATGGTCAGTGTCACCCCCTTTCCCTTACCTGCCTCTTACAAGGGTCATAAAACAGGTGTGGACCTTGTAATCACACCCATACAAAGTGTATCCACAAAAACACCTGATCTGAAGGATGGACCCCTTTATGCAAGGGAGTAAAATAGTAGTTGAGGCCCCCTGTATGCTTAGCCTCACTTATGCATCTCCCCCAGCCTTTTGGCTCGGAAGCTTCCTGACACCTTAGGACTTGTCCCCAACTGTGGGAAACCACATGGTAAGTTGGGGTCCTCCAAACCTTTGGGTGTCAAGAGGACCCCTCATACCCTTGGTGCAGGTGGCAAAGGGGGAAGATCCCAGGCCTGAGCGCTGTTAAACCAGCGAAGGGGATTTGGGCCCAGCCACGCACCACCATTGCCCATAATAGGAATTACGGCTATAGCCGAGTACAGCGAGTAACTTCAGCGCCGTCAGAAGACTAAGCTTAAGTTACTTTTGAAACACCAATTTAGCCGCCAGCAGCCGAAGTACATAATTCCCCACCATCCATGTGGACCTGGAAGGGAATAGTAATTAACACTGCCGGGATTTTTGCAGAAGCAGAGCAAGCCGTATATCAGCTGTATCCAATGTTAAAGTCTCTCGGCAGCCTTACAGCTCCCCCCCCCCCCCTGCCACTGCAGGGATTGCTCCCTGGTAGTAACGCTCCTGGATGCAAGCAGTGTAAATGCTATGTGTGCTCCCCTGCTATGCTTCCCCAAACATAAAATAACCACTGTCTCAAACTTTGTTGATACGCAAGCATATCTCCCAACATTTTGATTAAAAAAAAAAAAAAAATGGGACATTTAGGCAACGCCCCTGGCCACACCCCCAACCCCTAGTCACGCCCACAAAAAGTTTTTTTTTCTCAATTACTCCCAACGGGGAGGCGCTGTGAGGGTGCCAGTGGGTGGGGAGGAGGGTCAGGGTGGCCGTGGGCGGGCAGAGAGAGATCGAGGCACCAGCCCGGTATGCGGCATAGATAGCCGCCGCCATTACACTTCTCCCTCCCTATGTGCCCCCCAGTATCCTTCCCCCCCGCAGAGTAAAATGGGCAGCAGAGCGGGCAGTAAGTCTTATCACTGCCTCTCCGCTGCGTACTGGGAGCTCTCTGCTCTTCCCGCTTCCTGTGACGTCACAGGAAGCAGGAAGAGCAGTGGAGATCCCGGTACGCAGCGGAGAGGCAGTGATAAGACTTACTGCCCGCTCCGCTGCCCATTTTACTCTGCGGGGGGGAAGGGGACACTGGGGGGCACATTAGGAGGGAGGGGGAGGGAGGGAGAGAAGTGTAATAGCGGCGGCGATCCATGCCGCATACCGGGCTGGTGCCGCGATCTTTTTTTTCCCACTCACTCCCCAGCGGCCGGGACCAGGGGGAGGGCAGCATGGGACAGCGGGATGGCCCCCCAAAATCGGGACCGTCCCGCCGAAATCGGGGCGGTTGGGGCCCCTGCGCAAGGGAAGAGTTTTGTCCCAAGTCATATGTAGCTGCTCCATAGCTTAGGAGGAAAAAAGTCCAACACCACAAGCTGCACTGGAGCATGTCAGAGTCAAACGCTATACAGAGTGCTGGTCTGAGTTCATCCTGTTAATATAGCGATCTCAATGCATTATATCTGATGTGGACATCATCTTTCCAGGTATATTATATTATGATCAATGAAATGAAGCATGAGCATTGTGCAAAAATATGCTCTGTGTGGCCTGTACTATGAAGAGTATGACTAAGTATTAAGAGGCAGGGGATCAGCAGCTGCAAGACTCACCCATTCTTTGCACCGCTCTGCATCTGCATCTCCCCTCTGTAAATCCCTGTACTGGCTCCATATCAGCTTCAGGATGAGTTTCAAGATTCTATGCCTGGCTTATAAATCTGCACAAAACCTGCCCAACCTACGTCAGAGCTTATTCACGGGTATACACCAGATCGTCCCCTCCGGTCCTCCAACGACATTCATCTTACCACCCCATGCCTTTCCAACTCCAATGCGCGCCTGCAGGATTTCTCAAGAACCGCCCCAACCCTCTGGAACTCCCTTCCACCGCCAATCATACTTTCTCCCTCCTTTAACACATTCAAGCAAGCCCTCAAAACCCACCTCATTAAGATGGCCTACCCACCCACTACCACAGTACCTCTGCTGAATATTTACTCCACAGCCCTAGTGTTTCCACCGCCCCCCCCTCCTTAGATTGTAAGCCTATGGCAGGGTTCTCCCCTCCCTATTGTAGTCTACATCATCATGTGATCCTTTCCTATGACAGCCTGTACTTGTATTACTGGGCCCTACCTGTCCAGCCCATACTTGCATGATCATGTATTTTGTACAATTTGCCTTGTATAACTTTGTTCTATGTTGTATAACCTTGGTTATGTCAGTCATCCTTGTATATATTGTCCAGCACATAATAATAATAATAATAATAATAATAAATAATGCCAGGCAACTGGTATAGCTTAAAAAGGAAATCAATATGGCAGGCTCCATATAGCACCTTGGGTATAGCATCTTGGAGTACAAGGCCAACCTGCAGCTGTTCTATGCCACATTAACTGATGCTAAACAAAAATACTTTGCTGCCCTGATCGGATTCCAAGCCTCCAACCCTCAGCGCCTCTTCACCACCTTCAACTCCCTCCTTAACCCCACCACTCCTCTCAGCCACTGATCTGTCCACCCACTTTGACAAAATAGCCAGCATCCGACGGGAAATCTCATGCCTCCACTCCACCACTTCTTCCTCTTCCACCAATACCTCTCCCCCACCCCACCCACTGCCTTTACTCCTATCATAGAGGATAAAGTCAGCCGTCTCCTAGCCACTTCTCCTGCCACCTCCAGCCCCCTAGACCCTATGCCATCCAACTGCCTCTGTCCTCGTTTCCCTGTTCTGGCTCCTGTCCTCACCTGTGTTTAACCTCTCCCTCTCCACGGCCACCTTCCCCTCTGACTTCAAACAAGCCACTGTACTTCCCCCTACTTAAAAAAACCCTCACTAGACCACTCACTTCCATCCAGCTACCGCTTTATCTCCCTACTCCTTTTTGCATCTAAACTCCTGGAGCGTCTAGTCCACCAATGCATGACCCATTACCTTGACTCCAACTCCATGTTTGACCCACCTACAATCAGTGCCCCCCTACAATCAGCCCACTCCACCGAGACTGCCCTCACCAAGGTAGTCAATGACCTTACGCTTGCCAAGGCCGAAGGAAAATACACTATCCTTCTCCTAGACCTCATCAGCATTAGACACTGTTGCTCACTCCCTGCTACTCCAGTCCCTGCAATCTGTGGGTATCCAAGACTTTGCCCTAGCATGGTTCTACCTCTCAAATCGCTCCTTCAAGACCTCCTTCAATGGTTCCTCAGCCTCCATCCCACTTTCAGTTGGGGTCCCCAGAGGCTCTGTTCTTGGTCCCCTGCTGTTCTCCATTTACCCTGCCTCCATCGGAAAACTCATCTCCTCTCTGGGTTTCATCACCTATATGCAGATGACACCTAGATTTACCTCCATACCACTGACCTCTCCACCACCACCATGGAGAAGGTATCCTCTGGCCTTTTGGCTATTTCATCCTGGATGTCTGCCAGGTTCCTAAAATTAAACTTGGGTAAGACTGAACTCCTAATCTTCCCGCCCCGTGCTGCCTCACCCCCACCCCCCCCCCCCCACTGACCTCTACGTCACTGTCAATGGCACATTCATCCAACCACACAAGCCCGCTGCCTGGGTGTCACCCTGGACTCAGCCCTCTCCTTCACCTCCCACATCCAAACCGTAGCTAGAGCCTGCTATTTCCACTTACGCAACATCTCCAAGATCCAGCCTTTCCTGACCCCAGACACTGCCAAACTCCTTGTCCATGCCCTCATCTCCCGCCTGGACTATTGCGCAGAAAAAGTGGGATCAGCGCATCACCAGGCCGCCTCTGAATGGCCTCAGCTCAGAGATGCGCTGAGCCCCCCCAGAGACTACAAACGCACCTTGAACCCAAACAGAGGCTCTGCATATACACCAAAGAAAAACTATCAAGTGGGAGCAGCTGACCAGAATTAAATCAAACATAGCAAAGAAATGAACAGCGCTACTTAAAAACAGATGAATGCTTACCTGCAAAAAAGTGCAGACCCCACTCATGGGATACAAATACACAATGAGCACACATACAACCTGTCTACCACTTGGAGGATGTTTCCACTAACAGCTTGCATGCAATTTGTTAGGTACTCGTCCCTCCCACTGTCGAAGAAGTCTTTCCTCCATGGGAGGGGACCTAACACTAACTAAATCCTACCTATGCATATGCATAGCCTGGGCACGCTACCAGTAAAATTAAGAATTGCGCAGAAAAAAAAAAACTGTTTAAGTAGCGCTGTTCATTTCTTTGCTATGTTTGATTTAATTCTGGTCAGCTGCTCCCACTTGTTAGTTTTTCTTTGGTGTATATGCAGAGCCTCTGTTTGGGTTCAAGGTGCGTTTGTAGTCTCTGGGGGGGCTCAGCGCATCTCTGAGCTGAGGCCATTCAGAGGCGGCCTGGTGATGCACTGATCCCACTTTTTCTGCGCAATTCTTAATTTTACTGGTAGCGCGCCCAGGCTATGCATATGCATAGGTAGGATTTAGTTAGTGTTAGGTCCCCTCCCATGGTGGAAAGACTTCGACAGTGGGAGGGACGAGTACCTAACAAATTGCATGCAAGCTGTTAGTGGAAACATCCTCCAAGTGGTAGACAGGTTGTATGTGTGCTCATTGTGTATTTGTATCCCATGAGTGGGGTCTGCACTTTTTTGCAGGTAAGCATTCATCTGTTTTTAAGTAGCGCTGTTCATTTCTTTGCTACGCCTTGGCTATTGCAACTCCCTCCTGTCAGGCCTCCTTCAAAACCGCATAGCCTTCCCCCCCCCCCTACAATCCATCATGAACGCAGCAGCCAGACTCATCTACTCCCACCGCTCTGTCTCCACGACTCCTATGCAAATCCCTTCATTGGCTTCCAATTCACTTCAGAATTAGCTTCAAGATCCTATGTTTGGCTTACAAATCCATACACAAGTCCTGCCCAACCTACATCTCTGACCTGGTCAGCAGATATACACCTGGCCGCCCACTTCGCTTCTCCAACAACCTCCTCTTAACCACCCCACGCATCTCGCACTTCCATGCACGACTGCAGGACTTCACTACAGCTGCCCCCATCGTGTGGAACTCTTTCCCACTGCCCATCAGGCTCGATCCCACCTTCAAAAAAGCACTAAAAACTCACTTCAAGGAGGCCTACATCGACTCAACACTACCCTAATCCTTTCTGCCAATAACTTCTTGCTGCACCCCCTCCTTTTGTGTTACCAACCTCCGTCTTGATTGTAAGCCTTTGGCAGGGCCCTCTCCCCTTGTGTATCATACTTCACTGTGTGCACTTTACCCAGAATTTGGAACTTGTAATTTTTACCACTACCACTCCAGTTTATGATCTGGCATTGTACTAATGTCTGCATTGTGTTATGTATCTTTTTGCTATTACCTGTATTGTTCTGTCACCCCTGTTATTGTCTAACCCTATTTTATTGTACAGCGCTGCGTAATATGTTGGTGCTATATAAATCTAATAAATCATAATAATTGGGTTCACTTTCAAAATGCACAAAAAGGCAATTGAAGAGAAAGGAGCTGGATGGCAAGTTGCTAGAAGATATTACTGTGCCAATAAAAAAAATAGCCTGCTTAAAATATGCAAAACAGCACCTAGACAAGCATAAACATTTCAGAATGTTATGGTCACATTACTCTAAATGAATATTTGGCAATTTTGGCCTCAGACACCATTTGGTGAGGAGTTAACAAGGCCTGTAACTTCTATATACTGTGAAGCATGGAGGTGGACCTCTGATGTTTTTGGGGTGTGAGCTACAGCAGCACAGGGAATGTGGTCACAGTTGATGGCAAAATGAATGTAGAATACTAGAAGATAATTAGCACTCAGCACTACAGCTGCACATGGGACATACTTTGAACTTCTAACATGATAATGAACACAAGGCCAAGTTTGCTCATTGGCTACAGGAGAAAAATAAAATAATAAAAAGTAAAAAAAGTTTGAGTGACCATCAGTCTCCTGAGCTCAATGTCACATGACTCAATTTGAGGAGAAACTACAGGATAAGGCAGCTGATGGCCAAGAAGAAATGTGTAGCTTTGCCATTTGAGAGAATGGAATCCCTCATCCACAACTATCACAAAATACTACAAGCCATCATTAGTGCCAAGAGAAATGGAAAATACACAGTATGGATTGGGGGGGGGGCGTATCAATTCTAAGATTTGGTTTTAGTTTTGATAAGAGTTTGAAGTGTTTAGAGTTTTTAATGTCTGTCATTATCTTTATTGGATATATTTTACCTTTTCCTAAAGCTTTCTGGACTTAAAAAAGTATATATGACAGCCTCCATATACCTCATTTCAGTTGTCCTTTAAGTGGATGACTTGGGAACTGAGCAATTCTTGCTTTTTCTGCCTCCTGGAGAGATTTTCAAACTTCCTGAAATTTCCTAACAGCATTAAAAACTCAGAAGTGGTTCAACCTAACCACCGTAAATTTTGAAAATTAGATTTTAGTACCTTCAGCAGAAAACTCAAAGTTCTATTTCTGTTCAGAACAGTCACATCAGCACTCAGGTGGCACTAATACAATGTAACAGATTTGTAAATATGCAAAAAATGCAGCTGAATGCCCATCATAAACGTATGGCTCACCCTCAACAGCAAGATCTACAGTACATATTCCTTTATGAGTGAGCCCAAACCCTTTATGTGCCAGTAGAAAAATATCTCCACTATAGAATAAACAGTAAAAGTGGTGCTCGTCTGTCCAGTAAACATGGCTTCACTAACTGGGATCCCTCTGAAAATGAGGAGCAGATTGCTGGGGTGGAATTAAAGTCATGGCAGACCGCTTTCATACATTAGATAGAGCCCTCATGGAAAAGTTCGGTGACAGAACTGACAGTATTTGTGAGTTTGTGTGGCCTGTGCTATGAGGAGTTATTGCCCAAAATATTCACTATATGGATAGACTCCCATGAGTTCAGCTGCTGGTAAATATCCCCAAATTGAGGGCAAGTTGAACCATCTAGAGCAGCGTTTCTCAAACCTGTACTTGTGACTCCCAACAATACATGTTTTGCAGGCAACCTCACCTATGCACAGGTAGGGTAATTAGTGTCTCAGCTATGTGAATTCCATGTTGCTGAGCCATTGTGCTTGATTACAGCCATGGCAAGGTGAGGCATAAGCCCAGAAGACCTGAGCCTCAGACTGTGCCCACACCTTACCCTCACCACAATCTAGTTCACTCCTGTCATGGTTAAGGAGGTGAACCAGTTACCAGCAACTACCCCTGCCACTTCCTGCCCCCTTGTCCCATCTGAAACTCCACCCCTACTTCCCTGACCTGGCTCCAGTCCTCACCTCCCCGTCAAATCTCTACCTCAGGCTTCAAAAAGGGCACCGTTTACCCTGTTGAAGAAACGTGACTTGATCCCTCACTATCCTGCAAATCTAACACCCAATCTCCCTACTTCCATTTCCTTTAAAATGCCTCGAGTGCAGTGATGAGCATTAATTTCGCAAAATCGTAATGCAAAGAATTTGGGAAAAATGTATTAGAGGGATGGAAGGTCTCACTTACTAGGAACAGAGGAAAGGTTAGCTAAACTGTGCTTATTTAGTCTGAGAAAAAGACACCTTAGAGAAGATCTACATACAAAGGGCAATAAAAAAAAAACAAAAAAAAAAAAACTCATGATCTGAGGAAAAACATTTTAGTCATTTATTTAGGAAAGGGTTCCTAGAGTAAGAGTGATTAAAATGTGGAACTTAAGTAGTTATGGCGAGTTCTAGATCTGCATTTGAGGCTGGTAACTGAAATGACCGCAGCTGAACGGCAGATCTCAGGACTTACTGTAGATGCATTTATGGGGCAGGGGGAAGCCCCGGGTAAGTATCAGAGCTGCTGTTTCTCTCGTCAGAGTCTCTTTAAATGCTAAAAATTGGCACAAAAATGTGAAATTTAGCATAATTACGCAAAATAAATTGAATGCCAAAAGTAATTGCGCATGTCCGTAATTGTGAACAATGCCATTTTGCATAATCATATTTAGCAGATTATGATCACCACTAGTGGAGAGTTAGACATGTCAGTCTCTGTGCGAGAAGGGCAGGGCTAGCATGGAGAAAGATCCTATGGGCCAATGTGTTGCACGCAGTTGTGATGTACAGTGCTTGCGGTTTCATCAGTGTTCAATAGATCAGAAGTGAATTTGCTTAAAAAAAAAAAAAAAAAAACCCACGACGATTTAGATTGTGCTTTTCTCTTGGCAGACTCAGCGTTACAGGGCTACAGCCACTTAAAGGAAACCCAGAGAGATCACATAATGAAGGGTTTGATATTCGCCCGCAGTTTGCACAGTAGACCCAGACTGCCGCGACTGAGCCCATTACCGGTGCTGATTGCGGCTGAACGGCATGGGACTCAGACAAACTTATGCTGCTGGAGGAGGCCACGGGTGAGTATCAAATCTTTGTTATGTGACAGCTCTGGTACACTTTGGGCAAGGCTCCCTAATGACCATGGAGTATACGTTAAAGTATACCTTAAGCCAAAAAAAAAAAAAAAAAAAGTTACTCACCTGGGGCTTCTACCAGCCCCCTGCAGCAGTCCTGTGCCCTCGCAGCCACTCACTAATCCTCTGGTCCCCCGCTGCCAGCTAGTTTGGTTTTTGCCGACAGGCCAGTCAGGACTGGCCATGCGTAGCTTTTTCCGCATTCCCGACTGCAATTAGTGCTATTGCGGGCCGCAACGCGTACAAAAATGCGTGTTGCCGCATTACGAACGCATAGATATCGCAGTCGGGAATGCGGAAAAAGCTAAAGGTTCACTTTAAAGGCTCACCGTTTTACATACTGGCTTGAGATGGATTCAAAACACCCAGCCTTAACCAGTAAGTTATCCAGCATAGGTGGACAATTTGAGAGTGGCAAGCCAGGTACTGGACTGAATGTTGGCTGCTTTTACATGGCACATTTTGAGTATCTGTCATGATAACCATTTCTTGGCTTTCCTCTCTTCCTCCCATCCGCTGTTTAATAAGAAATTATCTGCACATCAAGGGTTGGGCATCAGTGGGTTTGGAGTGTCACTCGTGCTATTGGCATAGCCATGTTTCTTCAGGCCCTTTGTCACACTGAAGGAAAGTGTCAGGAATCCTTGTGATTGAACTCTTGTAACTTCTCACCCATCATCCTGAGGCACAACCTTTGGGTCTGAATTCTGGGCTCCCTTCAATCAGCCAGCTTGTGAAATGTTTGAAGCTTGGAAGTGGATTCTGGAACAGAGATTGGCCTCAATTCACTAAGCTTATCTCCTGTCTAGGTAAGGAGGTAAATTAACTACAGAGGTAAACTATAGAGGAGGTAACTTAAAGTGAACCTCCAGACTAAACATCCCCTCGGTGCAGCGGGGGAGCGCTTCCTGGTTGGGGCAGGGCTAACCGCCGCAGCCCTGTCCCACACGCGTCTGTCAGACGCGCATCTTCCCCTCCCCTCTGTCTTCCTTCACTGAGAGGGGCGGGGAGAGGCGGCGATGCGCGTCTGATAGACGCGACTGGAGGCAGGGCTGCAGCAGTTAGCCCTGCCTCCAGGAAGAAGAAGATTTACGACCAACTTGCGACCAAGTCTTGCAGTGGTGGGTTTGGGGGTGAAGGGACCCCCGTTTAGCCGCGGGATATCGGTGTTTTAGCAGGGGCACACATGCCCCTGCTAACTATGAGCTCTGAAGCGAGATTTATTCTCGCTTCAGAGTCTCTTTAATAACAGTATGTTTGTTTAGGCTGAAGTTCCCCTTTAAGGAATGAAGAGATAAAATAACACTGTGTGGAGGCAAGTTTTCTCTTGCATTATTATCTCCAGCATGATCTAAGTGAATTGAGGCCATTCTTTAGGCGTTTGCTTTTTTCTCTTAGAGTCTAGCCACAGTTTATGAAAGCCCAACAATATTGATATGCTTCATCACCATGCTCTTGGTGTTGGCCATAGAATCGCATGTTTGCCAATCCAAATTATATACAGGTAGTCCCCAACTTACGAACGCCCGGCTGATACAATGGCATGGATTCTGTTTTTCCATGGGAACAAGTCAAATTTTTTTTTTCAAATTTGACTTGTAGTTTGAGGGGAAGGGGGGGGGGGGGGGCTAAGTGATTTTAAAAAATTCAAAGAAAACAATGGCTTTTAAACTTGTATAAGCAGGTACAGAGGGCAGAGGGGAGCACTGGATGCACAGAGGAGGTACAGGGGACAGAGATGGCACAATGTTCCCACTTCACAGATACAGGTTAAGGACGAACCTACAAGTCCCCATCTCGTTCGCCAGTTGGGGACTACCTGCATTGTATTACAAAAAATTAGAATAGGATAGAAGGGCATACCAGAAAAAAAAAAAAATTACCTTAGGGCCAGTTCACACCAAAAACTGCTAGCAGATCCGCAATTCTAGGCATGCTTAGGAGCGATTTTAGATTAAACATGCCTAGCGTTTTTTGTTATATTTTGTTACATTACAGCTGTAGCTGAACAGCTACTGTAACAACGCTTGGAAAACTGCTCTGATCTAGTGTTTTTCAGAGAGGTTTTCCACTTTTCTATACATTGAGGCAGAATCCCCTCAAATCAGCAAAAAGTTTGCGTTTTGGGAAAAAAAAAAAAATGAAAAAAAAAAACCACCGCTCTGGTGTGCACTATTGCAATACATTAGCCAAGCTTTTTTTTTTTTTTTTTTTTTTTTTAATGCTCGGAACTTCTTTTGGTGTACACTGGCTTTTAGCAGATGAAGGTAGTAGGAAACAGAAGACCAAAAAGAAAAAAAAAAAAAAAAAAAAGTGTGGAGGTGTATAAAATAACTACCGATAGTCTTTAGGTATTCCTGAAGTAAATGGGAGGTGCACCTCCCCATAACCTCCAACCACATAGATCGCAAAGATGTCTGGACTGTAGACACTGACCACTGTGGCCAGATGGTAATGCTTTTGAAGGTTATTTAAATTGGAAAGTTCCACATAATGTTCGGCTGTAGAGGTCCATTTTTAGAAGCGATTTGTGATATTCCCTCTTCCACCCCAGTCATGCCCATAAAGCAGTACTTGCAGTAAAGTTCATCAAACTCTGGAATCTCAACACTCAATCGGATATTGAACAGAAAAAAAAAAAAAAAACACTTTGGCAGCCATTATAAAAAAGGTATGAATTGATCGAGCAATTAAAATTCCAATCTGATGGAGAGAAATTGGTTTGGCAAGTAGGGCTTAAAGTTGACAGGTGTCTGGCTAGCTCTGAGGTTCATGCACAAGTGTTTATGGCAGAGATTTGGACCATCCATCATGTGAGAGTTCAGGGCAGAATTCTGTACAGAAGAGTCACTAGGTTTTAGGCTAGCAACACATACTAGTGCTACAAAGCCGTGAGCAGGTTAAGGAGAAGAACAATGCCCATGGCATTACCTGGCACTGTCTGGATGAAAGTGACACATTGGGAAAGGTTGGGAGCCGCTACACATCTTCAGCAGCGGCAGCCTTTGCTGTTTCAGCCAAAAAATACCTGGCAAGTTTGAAGCTGAAAGCCACACATGCTAGATTAAACTCTGACATGGTGGCCAGTAAAGAACACCTCAGGTGAGAATCTAGCCGGCCTACCGGAGCCCCCTCCACCTAAAAATCCATAATTCTCCCACTCATCTGACAGAAGTCACTTAACTACCATATGCCATGCATATTCCCTCCTGCCCTTCACAGTTACAGATCGTACAACCTCAGCCTCTAGTCAGTCCTGACACATGCATAAACACTTGGTGCCTATACATCTAGCGATGTATGGGCAGGTCAACCAAGAGAGATCTCTGCTTGATTTTGCATTGTAGAGACATCTGTTGCTGCCCATAAACCGCAGGCAGATTGCTGATCAATATCATGAAATCCCTCAGGAATTAGTCTCAACACCACAGATTCACCTGCCTGTCAGTCTCCTTAAATGCTAATATCCCCAGGTGCCCATGCATTGTGAAGAACCTGTCCAGCTGCTGTCTTGTGAGTAATGGCGTCACACTGAGCACCACCCCGTGGTGGAACATATGACGTGGCACATGTATGACATCAAACATGCACCTGATCGTGCTCGAGGGAGACATTGATTAGACCAGAAGTTGAAGAACTGGACAGGAGAGTTACAATATACAGTGAACAAGGGGGGTAGACAGTGGTCCATCAGGCTATCACACTTCAATACTAAAGCACACCCAATCAACAGATGGATTTCAATGCAAGTAGGAAGAGGATAGATCGGCACAAGAGGTAAGGCAGACCCTACTGGAGGTGACCGGCGGTTACGCATTGGGCCTCTGGATCAAATACATACAATCTTGACACATGTGAAGGAGAAAAATCTAGGCACCAGATGAGCTGCGATGCAAAAACCACCTTTATTTCTTCCCACCAGACAGATCTAGCATACAAGAGATGGCAGCCTGACAGCAGGGGTGCTCGGATACAACTTTTCACTATAAGGAACTAATTCGGATCTAGAAACCTAGATATCCAGTCCGGGCAGGGGCGTAGCAATAGGGGTTGCAGAGGTTGCGAACGCATCAGGGCCCTTGGGCCAGAGGGGCCCCGTAGGGCCCTCCCTCAACTGCAGTATTAGCTCTCTATTGGTCCTGTGCTCATAATAATCACTTCTATAGATATTTTGAATAGTGGTAATCAAACTGTTCCCCATCCCCTTCTTGCACCTCAGACACTTTGTCTTTGGTAGGTTTTTGGTGCGCCGTATCAATTGTTTATATAATGCATAGGGGGCCCCATTGTAAAACTTGCATCGAGGCCCACGGCTCCTTAGCTACGCCACTGAGTCCGGGTCAGATATCAGAGTTTGCCATTTTAAAACCCGAATTGAATTCGGATACCCGACCCCAGCATCCCGCCGGATTCGGATATCCGAA
The DNA here is from genome assembly GCF_040937935.1 of Hyperolius riggenbachi. Lineage (NCBI taxonomy): Eukaryota > Metazoa > Chordata > Amphibia > Anura > Hyperoliidae > Hyperolius > Hyperolius riggenbachi. The sequence goes on along the minus strand of NC_090651.1, from coordinate 330,533,971 downwards.
TTGAAAAATGGAATATCGCTCTCGGAATCGAACCCAGGTCAACTGCGTGGAGGCCAGCTATGCTCACCACTATACCACCAACAACACACAGCAAAGGGCAGCACTTTGAAATCTGGAAGATTCCAGGGCAAGGGTGGGAAGGATGAAAAGTTAGGTGACCATGCAACCATTCCTGCCAACCTAAAGCTTACTTATAGACAATCATATGAGACATGCTGGGTGCAGGGCTGTGTGGTGAGTCAACACATTGGTTTATGGGGAAGCTTCGGTTTGCTTTTTTTTGTTTTTTAGCTGTGGTGTCACAGTTCACTCATCTCTTCAACCACAAGAAAGGCCCAGGATTAATCTTAGCTGCCGTAATATCTAGGTTATGGCTGGGCCCTTATAACACTTTCTCTTACAGGGCTATTGCCCATGCGATAAAGCAAGGTGCAAAAATGAAATCATACCTAGCAGAGGATGGTTTTGATCCACCAACCTCGGGGTTATGGGCCCAGCACACTTCCGCTGCACAGACAGAGGTGGTTGTCTTTTTGCCACCGAACTTGTAATTCGGATATCTGGGAGAAATCCACAGAAATCCGGGTCGGTAGTGAAACTACCTGCAGATAGCTATCCGGATTTCTGCCCGACTATCCAGAATCCGGCCGGATAGTGGAAAAATGGTCGGATATCTGAGTTACCCGGATATCCGAAATCCGGATGAGCATCACTGCCTGACAGCTGTTTCGAAAGCCCAACGCTTTCTTCCTCAGAGACCTCTGACCTCGAAATGGCTGTCAGGGCGCCATCTCTTGTATGTTAGATCTGTCTGGTGGGATGAAATAAAGGTGGTTTTGCATCGCAGGTCATCTGGTGCCTGGGATTCTTTTTCTCCATATATGTCAGATGGATTTCAGCTTGCTGCAAAGATATATTTGATTTTTGCCCAAAGTCTGTCAAATCGTTGATTGTACATGGTTCTTGCGACACTGATCAGATTTTATAAACATTGAATGTGATGGCTGATCAGGCTGCAAAATGGCCATCTTTCGTTTGCACCCCAATTTGCCCTGCTTAAAGTGGACCTGAACTCAGACCTCTCTGCTCTAAAAGATAAACAGCGTAATAACCTTTAACCAAAAAACATTTGTTACAGCTGACACAGCCTAAAATAAATCTGCACTGTTTCTACTTCCTGATTCATGGAAGCAGACGTTTACTGCCTGTGCTTTCAAATGGGCTTATCTGCCATAGGCAGTCATGTGACAGGGCAGAGATCCAATTACAATTTGAGATTAGACAGATGAGGGGGCATTGGACCAAACTGAATACATACAGGGTGCATTTTTCTAAGTTCTTTCTGTCCTGTGCAATGCTGGGAATACACGGTTCGTTTCTGGCGCGCTATTCTCTCGACCGCTTTTGCCGCTCGATTCTGCAGTCGATTCTCTTATCTTCCGCTTGTTTCTTATCTTTTTCCATTCACTTATATCAGAAATTGAGTGGTGAAAGGATCAAAAGGGTGATCGGACATGTTGGAAATTTTTTATCGAATCATCTAATCACTGCAAAAATGAGCAGTGTATTCCCAGCACAAGAGTTAAGGTGCCCATACACTCGTCAGATTAGCAGCAGATAGATCAGATGAATTTCGGAACTGTGTTTTTAGAACATTTTTCACTAGGATAGAATTCCAATAGATTTCAGTTTGAAATCTATTGAAATTCGATCTGATGGCTTTTTTTGCCATCAGATTTCCATTAGGGCCAATGCAAAATTAGCAATCTCATCAGATCGACCTAGATTTTCCACCCTGCCAGTTCGATGGAAATTGATCGAAATCGGCCATCGATTGGTCGATCGATTGGTCAGCCAGAAAATCGGCTGAGTGTATGGGCCCCTTTAGAGTCCACTTTAAAGCAGTGATCAGGATTAGCATATGCCTGCAGAGTATCCTTAACATCTGGCCTTCACAATTATCTTCCATTGTTTTTTCCCGCCATATGTAAATGAATATGTAAACAGAACCTGCACTATGTTGTATTTAAAGAACTTTCAATGGTCACAAAGGCTTAATGCAGTGATATGTAAATGAGCAAGTAAACAATCTGTGGAACCAGTTTATCCTGTTTTAGGTTTTATTGCACTAGGCTGCATGAACACATTATAAGCAAGTCACTTTGGCCAGGTAAGCCTCCTGCACAAGCTGTGTGACCCTCAGCCAAGGCTGCCCCACGCTAATCTAAATCTTCAACCCCCCCCAGGCCCCATGGCCACCACAGTCTTCCTGCTCAATGTCACCGGGCAGATTGAGAGTGCCAAATTTCTAGAATTTAATGAACTTTACTGCAAGTACTGCTTTTGTTTATGGGGAGGACTGGGCTCCAATTTACAGGGTGCAAGGAATCTCTCAAATCTCTTCTAAAAATAGACATCTACAACAGAGCATGGTGTGGAACTTGCCCATTGAAATAATCTTCAAAAGCATTAACCTATTTAGATGGCCACAGATTGTGGTCAGTGTCTACAGTCGACATCTTTGGGAATGATGTCGTCAAAGGTTATGGTGCAGTGCACCTTCCATTTACTCCAGGACAAAAAAAAAAAAAAAAAATCCTAATGTTTGTTCTAGAACCCACATCAAAACTACAAAATTCAGAAGCTGGCTGACTGGATGGTGCCCAGAGTTCACAGACCCAATGATTGTGGCTCACGGTGATGGGCGAGAAGTCATAAGAGTTCGATCACAAGGATTCCAGACACTTTCCTTCAATGTAGTGACAAAGGACCTGAAGAATCATGACTACACCAATAGCATGAGTGATACGTCAAACCCACTGATTGTGTCCAACCCGTGGTGTGGCCAATTCACTTCTTCAGTGCCATGAAAAAGCAGCCAATATTCAGTCAAGTAACTAGCCTGCTATGCTCACAAACTGTCTTCACTCACTTCCTCAAATACAAGCTTTTGATTGTACAGAACACCTCATGCAGAACAGAGCAAGGAAGATGACATTGCTCCACAGATATGTCTTTCAGACTTGCTCAGCTATTACTAGGCATTAGGAAATTCTGGCAGGCACAGGTATTAAAATCAATTTTCTCCACATGAACTGGATCAAATAGTATGTTGGCTCCAGGACCTCCTCATCTACAGCTTCTTTACAGAGGCATAGCTATTGAAGGGAGGTGGGGGGGAAGGTTGGCTCCAGGACCTCCTCATCTACAGCTTCTTTACAGAGGCATAGCTATTGAAGGGAGGGGGGCATATGTCCCTGGGTGCAGCACTGAGTGTGCACAGCAGGGCTGCTGCACCCCCACCTGCATGAGGCGGCTCGCTGGCTGCCCTGAGTGCAGCGATTCCACCCATGACTAGGACCACATTCTGATGCATAGCCACACCAATTTGTCCTGGGGGGGGGGCACCAAAACAGTTTGTCCCCAGGCAATGAAATCCCTAGTTGCACCTCTGATTCTTTACTGTGGGACATAATCATCTTCTGAGTCACCATTGTTCCCGATGGATGTCACAGCAGCTGTGGTTGAAAGGGATAATTACAAATTTTGTACAGTGATTAGTTAGATCTTGCTCTTCAGAATTGTAGATGGCTGCCCAATTGTTAACCATCTTCTCTATTGGCTATGCATCAGTACTCTACTTCTACAACAGCTGTAGTACCCCATCTACAAAAGTGATGCACATGACGGTACAGATGTCAGTGGCTTATGACATCACAGGGCCAGCACTGGTGCAATTGGGCCAGTTTCACTAGTGCTTTTAAGAAAAAAAAAAAAAAAAAAAAAATTTTTAGTATTTATATAGCGCCGACATTACGCAGCGTTATACAGAGTATATTGTCTTGTCACTAACTGTCCCTCAGAGGGGCTCACAATCTAGTCCCTACCATAGTCTTATATGGATGTATGTATTGTGTAGTGCATGTATCATAGTCTAGGGCCAATTTAAGTGGAAGCCAATTAACTTATCTGTAGGTTTTTGGGATGTGGGAGGAAACCGGAGTGCCTGGAGGAAACTCACACAGGCACGGGGAGAACATGCAAACTTCTTGCAGATGTGGACCTGGCTGGGTTTTGAACCGGGGACCCAACATTGCAAGGCGTGAGCACTAACCACTACGCCACCGTGCTGCCCATAATGCTGTATATTTAAACCATCACTGCAACAGATATTTTGGAACACCACTCTCCCCAGGCATGTTAGTAGCCGTTGCTCTTTGAAAAACAGACTTGCCTGAAAATAAGAGGGTTTGAACCTCTAAACTATGTTGGGTAATCTCAGCTTACCTATACTTTCTCCTTTGAATGTTGAGACTTTAAAGTGCTTTTTATTGCATTGCTATATTTTGATGAGGGCAGGGCCAGTTCTAGCTCCAATGTGAGCCCTGGGACAAAAAGTATCTTGGGTGCCCCCTGCCCCCATCTATAGGGCAGCACGGTGGCGGAGTGGTTAGCATGGTCACCTTGTAGCACTGGGTCCCTGGTTTGAATACCATCCAGGAAACTATCTTCAGAGCTTGTATGTTCTCCCCATGTCTGTGTGGGTTTTCTCCGAGTACTCCAGTTTCCTCCCATGTCAAATAAAAAAATGATAAGTTAATTGGCTCCCCTCCAAGTTGGCCATAGACTAGAATACTATACATACATAGACCTATGACTGGTTGGGATTAGATTGTGAGCTCCTCTGAGGGACAGTTAAGTGACAAGACAATCTGCGTAACCTAGACCCCACTGCACTAGCCAGCCCCCTCCACTCCCTCACATCCACCCTCCCAAACTTTACCTGCCCAAACCAAGCTGTGGCCCAATACAACCAGGCCCTTTCAGCAGCCCTAGACATTGCTGCACCCCCCACATTCTGCCCCAGCCGTCCCATCAACCCCCAGCCCGGCACAATGCACACACTCAACCTCCAAAAACCAGACACGCGCCTATAGACGCAAATGGAGGAAATCCCGCCTCAACTCCGACTTCTTGGAGTAAAGGCCAACCTGCAGCTGTTCTATTCCGCATTAACTGATGCTAAACAAAAACACTTTGCTGCCCTGATCGGATCCCAAGCCTCCAACCCTCAGCGCCTCTTCACCACCTTTAACTCCCTCCTTAAAGGGGAACTTCAGCCTAAACAAACATACTGTCATTAAGTTACATTAGTTATGTTAATTAGAATAGATAGGTAATATAATCTCTTACTCACCCTGTTTTAAAAGAATAGGCAAATGTTTGTGATTCATGGGGGCTGCCATCTTTGTCATGGGGGCAGCCATCTTTTTGGTTGAAAGGAGGTGACAGGGAGCAGGAGACACAGTTACAACTGTCCTGTGTCCTGATCACCCCTCCCAGCTGCATGCGCTAGGCTTCAAATGTCAAATTCAAAATGTAAGAAAAATTTTTTTGCACCAAAACAGCAGAACGAGAGCAACAACATCAGAAATCCCATAATGCTTTGTACAGCATCAGGGGAAAAATGCCCGGGCAGTTTTCTTCTGTGCAGCTAAAAATGAGTCTTGTATAAGAGAAACAAAGTTCTGATGCTGTGAAACTGTCAAAGAAACTCCAGGCCTTTTCAGTGCTGCTGAGTCGATTTTTAGTCCGGAGGTTCACTTTAACCCCACCACTCCTCCCCCCCACCTCCGCCCTCTCAGCCACTGATCTGTCCACCTACTTTACCGACAAAATAGCCAGCATCCAACAGGAAATCTCATGCCTCCACTCCACCACTTCTTCCTCTTCCACCAATACCTCTCACCCACCCACCACTCACTGCCTTTACTGCTATCACAGAGGATGAAGTCAGCCGTCTCCTAACCACTTCTCCTGCCACCTCCAGCCCCCTAGACCCTGTGCCATCCAACTGCCTCACTTTCCTGTTCTGGCTCCTGTCCTCACCTCTAACCTCTCCCTCTCCACGGCCACCTTCCCCTCTGACTTCAAACAGACCAATGTACTTCCCTTACTAGACCCCTCACTTCCATCCAGCTACTGCCCTATTTCCCTACTCCCTTTTGCATCTAAATTCCTGGAGCGTCCAGTTCACCAACGCATGACCCATTACCTTGACTCCAACTCCCTGTTTGACCCCTTACAATCAGGATTTCGGCCAGCCCACTACCGAGAGTGCCCTCACCAAGGTAGTCAATAACCTCACGCTTGCCAAGGCCGAAGGAAAAATACACTTTCCCTATGCTAATGTCGTCACACTTGGGTAGATGCCCCACCCCCTCTACCCATAGGACCATGTTATAAATGTTTGCCGTTAGTCCTCCCCCCACCCCCGTCTTTGGTTCTCGACCACTTCACCCATGGGACCGGAAGATTAGAATTTTTTTCCTTTTCCCTCTTTTACCCCTGCCTAGCTAGTAAATCTGGCTATTTATTGGTTTTCTCCCCACTGGTGCCTCTCCCAGTGATACCCCATAGCTATAAGCTTAAGGGGGCCCCGTTTTTCTGCTGGTCTTTTCGGGGCAGTCCGCGCTATATAATTTATAGGTATAAATTACCTGATCTAGTAGCATATAGCGCGGAGATAGTTGGTAGAAGATCCTTTAAACAAGGATCAGTGCGCCCGTGGATTGTTTCTTCCTTCCGGCTTCAGGGATTGCAAAGGACTCAAAACTGCCAGGAGCTTATAGACCTGGAAAGAGAAACTGGCAAAGCACTCAAAGTAATCTGCAACGTCTGACGAAACAGAAGAATGCTACTATCCCGCCGATGTCAAATCAGCAGGGTCATCGATGGAGTTTCAAGTTACAACCCGACGATCCAGATTCATTCCTACAAGAATTCCAAAGGAAAGAGACAGGTTGGCTATTTTGACAGATTATATTCAAACATTACTGGAAAAGGAAGCGATAGTTCCCGTACCAGGAAGAAAAAAAAAAAAAAAAAAAAAAAAAAAAAAATCAGGAAATAGGGTCTGTACTCCCCTCTATTTCTTATACTGAAGAAGACCGGAGATTGGCGACCGATTTCAGATTTGAGGTTTCTGAATCGGCATATCCATCTGAAAAGGTTCAAGATGGAAACCCTTCAATCAATAACTCAATGTATAAGGCAATCAGATTGGATGCTATCCACTGATCGAGGATGCATATCTTCATGTTCCTATCGCACCAACATTTCAAAAATACCTCAGGTTCGCAGTCGGGGAGAACCATTACCAGTTTACCTGTCTCCCATTCGGGATATGTACAGCCCCCAGGACATTCTCAAAAGTCCTTCTCTCCCTAGTGGCCCTCCCTCGGCTGCAAGGTCTTCGGATATTCCACTACTTAGACGACCTACTACTGCTATCTAAGGATCTAGATACAATATTACTACAAAGACATTCTATTAAATACACTGAACCGATTTGGATGGAAAATAAACTTGAAAAAGAGCTCATTAGAACCAACTCAGGAGATGGTATATTTAGATAAACACACGGGAGAACTCATTGCCAAGAGAGAAGATACTGGCGATAATCTCGAAGTCACGACAGATTCAGTCCCTGAGAAGTTTACCTGCGAGACAGTGTATGAGTTTTTTAGGAACTCTAACCTCCGCTATCCCGATGGTCCGATGGGCTCACTGGCACATGAGACCATTCCAGTGGGGTTTTTTGTCCCAATGGGACAGGGACAATATGAAGCAGACTATATTCTTAACACCTCTAATGAAGAACAGCCTGGGTTGGTGGACACGGACAGAGAATCTGACCAGAAATCATCTAATCCAATCTACAGTAATGACCACAATTACTAGATGCCAGCGCCAGGGGTTGGGGAGCCCACTGCGGACAAGAGACCGCCCAAGGACACTGGGAAACACATCTCAATCGCACTCCAGCAAACATACTGGAGTTGAGGGCAGCCCATCAGGCTCTGCTGTCATTTCAGAATTTAATTATGGGCAAGACAGTCCTCCTAAAGATGGACAATGCAACAGCAGTAGCCTACGTGAGGAGGCGGGGGGGGGGGGGGAATCAGGAGTTTACAGTTGCTACTGGAGTCAGCGAAGATATTCCAGTTTGCGGAGCAGAACATCTGGGACCTGAGAGCAAGCTATATTCCGGGACAAGACAACAGGACAGCGGATTACTTGAGCAGACATACGTTAAACAACAACGATTGGTGCCTATCTCAGGAAACCTTTCTGTGGATATGCAACAGATGGGGGAATCCGGACTTAGATTTGATGGCAACCCCTCAAAATACGAAAAGCGACAGATTTATATCCAGGTACCGATGCAATGCAGCGATAGCGGCAGACGCTATTACAGCACCATGAAGGTCCAAACTAGCCTACGCATTCCCACCAACGCCATTAATCCTACGATTCCTGTTGAGTACTCAGGGAGAACATTACGGTAATAGCCATCATACCGAATCGGCCGTGGTTTCCCCTCCTGATAGAGAGGAGTTTGCTTCCACCTCTTCCTCTGCCCTCCAACCCCAAATTGCTATACCAGGGGTCAGTATACCATCGAAATCCGGGAAGCCTGAATCTCATGGCCTGGAACTTGAAGGGCAAAGGTTAAGGGAAAAATGTTGCTCAGATTCAGTCATACAGACTATGTTGAAGTCCAGGAAACCAACCACTAACAGCACATATAAAAGAATATGGGATCGCTTCTTGGCTCATACTCAGGAGAGAGACTTTAATCCGATGAAACCGGAGCCATTTCAGGTACTGGAGTTCCTTCAGAGCGGATTAGATTAGTGGCGTTCCTACTATAATGCGCAGGGGGGCGGGGCGCACCGGGTGACAGACACCCAGGGGGGTGTCGCCACGACCCCCCACAGCACAGAGCAGGAGGGGGAAGCAGCGCTAGAGGGAGGGGCAGTGGGGGCAGCGGTGGGGAGGGGGGGGAAATATCCCCCCCTCCCTCACCTGACCCCATGTCACAGATCTCCGCCTTCATTGAAGGCGGAGATCTGTGACGACATGACGCTGCCGGAGCTTGGACCGCGGAAGTGGTGAGTAATTCTCCGCACGTCTCCCCGCCGCCGAGCCTGCACTTGCCACCGCTGAATGGAGGGGGAGAGAGGCAGAAGGAGGGGTCCCAGGTGAGGGAGGGGGGATATTTCCCCTCTCCCCACCGCTGCCCCTCCTAGCGCTGCTTCCCCCCTCCAGGGACAGCTATACTGGAGGCAACTCTACCAGCTATACTGGGGGCAACTATACTATCTTCACTGGGGGCAGCTATTCTGGGGGAAACTACTAGCTATACTGGAGCAACTATACTAGCTAATACTTTAAATTACAGTTAGCTCCGCCCTCATCTGGTCAAGACCACACCAATTTTTGCCATGAAGCACGCCGCAGGTTGTGGTCACGCCCATTTTTTTAGTGGGGGGGAGGGGTGTCTTAATACCCAGCACCGGGTGCCAAATGCCCTAGGTACGCCACTGATCACAGTAACAAACTTGCGGCATGCAGGCTTTGTATTAAAGTCTATGGCCAGTGTCCATTGCAGTTCAGTCATAACGTGCAAGTTTTGCAACTGACCACTGAACCTAGCCTAAATAAGACCACCCCCCCCCCCCTTCCCAGTCAAACTTTTGATGGGGCCCAATGTTAACACCTTTTCCCTTGCCTACTCCTGGTGATACAGCCTGATGGACAATCTTGCATTGGTCATAAAACAAGTGTGGGCATAATATTCACACCACGAGTGTAGCCACCTAGTATGAAGGATGAACCCCTTCATTGGAGTGACTGAAGTAGTAGTTGGGGCTCCCTAACCGCTCTAGGCCCCCTGCAGTCACAGGAGCTAGTTGCGCCCAGGGTCGGTTCTGCCTTTTGCTGTCTTAGGCAAACTTGTGAGGATGCGCCTTTTCTGGCCGTTCCCTCCCCGATGCGTCACTCTAAGCGTGTGTTACGCTTAGAGTGACGTCATGTAAACAAACTCATGGCCGCCATCTTGTGGCCAAAAAGTAATACTACAACTGAAAATAAAAATAAATTAAAATGAACACACATTTACATTATAAATCTATTGTTTACCTCCCACCCTCCCAAAACCACCCAAATAAAATGTTTACTATAAAAAAAAAATGTAAATATTTACCTAAGGGTCTAAACTTTTTAAATATCAATGTAAAGATGAAATATTTCTATATTTTTTTTTATTTTTAAAAACTTGTTAATAGTGATAGATGCAAAATGGAAAAAATGCACCTTTATTTCCAAATAAAATATTGTCGCCATACATTGTGATAGGGACATAATTTTAACGTTGTAATAACGGGACATATGGGCAAATACAATACGCGAGTTTTAATTATGGAGGCATGTATTTTAAAACTATAATGGCTGAAAACTGAGAAATAATGAATTTTTCCATTTTTTTCTTCCTGTTAAAATGCGTTTACAGTAAAGTGGCTCTTAGCAAAATGTACCCCCCAAAGAAAGCCTAATTGGTGGCGGAAAAAACAAGATATAGATCAGTTCATTGTGATAAGTAGTGATAAAGTTATAGGCTAATGAATGGGAGTTGAACATTTCTCACGTGAAAACCACGGAACCTGAATGGGTTAAGATCGCCGCCGTGCCGACTTGCCACATCAGAGGGTGCCCCCCGCTAGGCTAGCTCCATGCAAAAAGGTTAAAAAACCTCCCCGCGGGAATCATACCGCCAGGGAGGTTAAAGGAAACCTAAACGGAGAAGGATATGAATTTTTCCTTTTAAAGCAATACCAGTTGCCCGACTCTCCCGCTGATCCCGTGTCTAATACTTTTAGCCACAGCCCCTCAACAAGCATGCAGATCAGGTGCTGACTGAAATCAGACTAGATTAGCTGCATGCTTGTTTCAGGTGTGTGATCCAGCCACTACTACAGCCAAAGAGATCAGCAGGACAGCCAGGCAACTGGTATTGTTTAAAAGGAAACATCCATATCCCTCAGTTAAGGTTCCCTTTAAAGCTGCAGTGGCTTATTTCACAAAATTGGCCTGGTCTTGGGGGGAGGGGGGGGGGTTCAGGGTAAAGCCTGTGGTCCTGAAGAGGTTAAGTACGGGATGGCCTTTCGTGAAGTCGATGATCAGTTCTGCGGTTTTGGCTGTGTTCAGGACCAGCTTATTTTCCTTACACCAGTTGGCCACCTTAATGCTGGGAATACACTGTACATTTGAGGCTGGATTATCCCGCCCGATCGATTCTCTGCTCAATTTCGCGCCCAATTTTTATCCTCCATTTGTTTTTCTTATCTTTTCCCATTGTTCCCTATGCGAAATAGAGTGCAGAATCGATTGGACGGGAGAAAGGAAATAATCGAGCCATCTAAATGGCTCAAAATTGAGCCGTGTATTCCCAGCATAAAGGTGGCCATACACGTTAGATTAGCAGCAGATAGATTTCTTATCTGATGTGTTTAGGAAATTTTTTTACTAGGAACAGATTTCCAATAGATTTCAGTATAAAATTGAAATGCAATCTGATGGCATTTTTGTGCCATTAGATTTCCATTAGGTCCAATGCAAAATGATAAACCGATTGACCTAGATTTTCCAGCACGTCAGAGCGATTGAAATAGATTGACCGATTTTGCCATTCGATCAATCTTGATCGGCCACTAATCAGCTCAGTGTATGGGCCCCTTAATGCTGGGAATACACGTTTCGTTTGTGCCTTCGTTTTAGCCTTCGTTTCGATTGTGCCTTTTGTCCTTTTCGATCCCGAAATAATCGATCGTACGGTTAATATCACCACCCACTGTTTTTTTTTTTCCGATTCAGATGGTTTCGTTTTTCCAATGAGCGAAGGTTGCAAAGAAACGAAACATAGTACAGGGACGGACGGCATAAACGAATATATAATCGATCTGAACAGTCATCAAGCCTACCAATGGTTCGATTAGATGGATAAAGAGAGATAATATCAAACATGTTCGATCACTAGTCGTTCGTTTTTGGGGTCTATTAATCGAAACTATAATGAGATTATGACTATTTTCACATAAGTTTTCAACACTCGATTCGTTTACCAAACGAATCGAAGGCTAAAACGAAGGCAAAAACGAAACGTGTATTCCCAGCATAAATCTGCATTCCAAGTTTCCCAACAAGATTGAGGAGATTGAAAGGCTCATTTGCATGCATATGCTAATCCTGTACATTTGGCCTTCACAATTAGTGTTCATTGTTTCCTTTACTGCCCAGCCCTATGTAAATTAAGATTTAAAGAGATACTGCACTGAGTGGCTCTTTCAATCTCTTTGTATAAATACATCAAAAGCTTGGTGCTGTGAAGTGCAAATACACAAGTACAACTCCTGTCCTGTCAGTTCACTCTCAGTAGGTTTTATTGCACCTGGATGCATGAAGCCTTTTAAGCCATCCATGTTCACCAATTTGCTAGCTTGAGCAACCATAGTTGTTACTCCAAGTGGACCCGAACTCTTGTACTTATATAACCAGAGCCGGGACAAGGTCCTCCAGCACCCAAGGCTGAGACACCAAAGTGCGCCCCTCTATCCCTCCCACCCCAGCTGTCACACACTGATTGCTATTAGACTAAGAGGGCCACAGGGCCCACAACCTCCCCAACACCTTAATATCTAGTTATCTGGCTTGCAGACACTGTTATGTATCCCATTTTCTTATTTCTTTCTGCTTCATACACAATTAGGAATGACAGCTGAATGAATTGTGCGCCCCCTCCTACACTGCGCCCTGAGGCTGGAGCCTCTCCAGCCTATGCCTCGGCCCGGCCCTGTATATAACTCTTATGTATTTAAAGAGTTTAGCCTGTCTAATTCCCCCTCATTTGTGTCGAATCACGTGTCACATGACACCTGTGTCACATGACTGCCATGGCTATTAAGCTAATTTGAAAGCACAGGATGTTAACACGTTTGCTTCCATGAATCAGGAAGCAGAAGCAGTACAGATTTTAAGATTTGCATCAGCTGTAACAAAGAAAGGTTTTTGTTTAAAGGTTATGCTGTTGTGTATCTTTTACAGCAGAGAGGAGGTCTGAGTTCAGGTCTGCTTTCAGGAATGCAATTTTTTGTAAAAAAACAAAACAAAAACAACCAGAAAACCTACTTTCCACTGCAGAAGTCAGAATTATACAGAACACTGCATAACTGGACTCTTTAGGCCAATCACAAGACTCAAAAGTATGGAGCTAGAAAACCAGTACAGCATTTTTAGCATGACTAGATGCTTACAGTGGCAAACTCGAAATCTTATTCCAACAATCAACGAAATTCTAAAAAGGTAGATTTCAACTTCAAAGCCAAGAAATCTTGGGCTATCTAATGTGGCAATCTACAAACCTTTCGTAAAGTGAACCTCCGGACTAAAAATCGATTCAGCAGCACTGAAAAGGCTTGGTGTATCTTTAACAGTTTCACAGCATCAGAACTTTGTTTCTCTTATACAAGCCTCATTTTTAGCTGCACAGAAGAAAACTGCCTGGGCTTTTTTCCCCTGATGCTGTGCAAAGCATGATGGGATTTCTGATGTTCTCGTTCTGCTGTTTTGGTGCAATTTTTTTTTTTTTTTTTTTAACATTTTGAATTTGACATTTGAAGCCTAGCGCATGCAGCTGGGAGGGGTTATCAGGACACAGGACAGTTGGAACTGTGTCTCCTGCTCCCTGTCACCTCCTTTCAACCAAAAAGATGGCTGCCCCCATGAATCACAAACATTTGCCTGCTCTATTAAAACAGGGTGGGTAAGAGATTATATTACCTATCTATTCTATTTAACATAACTAATGTAACTTGATGACAGTATGTTGGTTTAGGCTGAAGTTCCCCTTTAACAGGGCAAGTCTATGGCCTACAGTGTATAAGTGTAACGATTGCGGAACTTTCCCCGTGATCAGCGCACAACGCGTGCGCTGACACGGCGGAAATACTCCACAAGCGTATAATTTGCAGGAACCCAGCAAAAGGTGCTACGCACCCGTACAGGGAAAATTCCTGTCGGCAGATGGCGCTGGGGAGTGCAGAGGAACCAATCCTCTGTACCTCTACAAATGCCAGACAGGAATTGTACGAAACGCAGAACGCAATCACAAGAGAGGCGATTGCGAATGAGAATGAGCAAAGGGACAGGTTGTATGTGTGTGCCAATCCAGTCGCCACCCCGCAACCGCACACACACAACAGCAGATATGAAATAGGAACGCGATCGCGAGAGGTGCGATCGCCAGACGAGACACAAGGCAGATCAGAACAGAATACGAGGTTAGCAAAGGCACAGCAAATACAATGAGGAGATACGGAAAACAACAAATGCTAGCTAACCGCGAACACCGCACTCATTCGCAACAGTGCACGCGGTTATGCGCGGTCTCCACGTGATAAGCACAATAGAGACAAGCACGCCTAACTAACCATTAACAGACAAACATAAAACAGAGGACGCCAGCGCTTGCTTAACGGTTACCTCACCGAGCCTCCAGCAAGCGTAGCAGACAGACACACGAAAACAGGGACAAGCGAGAGATAGGATCCACAGCACTAGCGAAAAGTGGCTAGCGCGATCCAAGTACAGAGTAGCAGAACAGAAGGATCCCCAGCGCCAGCGAAAAGTGGCCAGCGCGATCCCAGAAGACAGAACAGAAGGATCCCCATCGCTAGCGAAAAGTAGCTAGCGCGATCCCAGGAGACAGAACAGAAGAGATAGCTGGTAGCAACCGCTGCACCAGCTATACTCCAAGAACAGAGATCAGAACCATTTCCTGTCAACCACCATAGGGACAGGACAATGGCAAACAGGCAAGACAAGACAGAACAGGCAATACAGATAATACAATCCTAACAGCACTAGGGAAATCTGCCTAGCGCAGATTTAGGAATTACTCTAAGCTGATGTTCAAACAGAGAGCAAGGCTGACACCCCACCAGGAGTGTTACATAGGACGAAATCCTTATGAACAGCGAAGCATTGTGGGAAAGACATAGTACTTATAGTACACGCCTCCAATGAATGTGGCCAGGCAATTTGCATGACAACGTATGCAAATTCCTCTGCAAGCACAAGCTGCAAAACTGACAGAAGCTGTTCTTTCCAGAGTCCTGCAGCATGCAAACCTACACAATGGTCAAAAGGCTGGCTGCCTGCACAGGCAGCTGAGCAAATCATCACAATAAGGAGTCCAAATTACTTGAACTTTAGTATCCTTATATGAATTATGTTTTTCCAACTCAAAGATTATTATCAATCTCGTAGCTCTCACTCATTTGACCCATAACTGCTATTTTGATATATACAAATATGCAGCTATTAAACAGAGATCCATGTTTAGAAGAAGTCCTATTGGACAATGTTGATTTAGATTAAGATAGACTTAAGAAAACCATTATTGGACGTACTCAGACATGTCTGATTTCCTCGTCTCAGATTGCTGTTAAAGTGCATGCACACGCCATACTGTAGCGGACTAGTCCGTCAGACCCTCCCACTGGGCGGACGTTCTGCCGACCGTAGCACGTGTGTACACACTATCAGCAGACTGATAGACTGTTTGACAGATCTGCTCAGCGGATCCTGCATCAACTCAGAAACAATCTTATAAGTCTGCCAACAGCGTGTACACGTGCTGCTGTCGGCAGAACATCCGCCCAGTGGGAGGGTCTGACGGACCCATCCGTTACAGTATGGCGTGTGTACGCGCCTTTACTGCTGTAACCTGAATAATAGATTACATTACATTAACAGCAGACTGGATACGATCCCCGGAATCTCTGTAGGGAGATTTTAATCCCCCATTTTCCAGGTTGATTGGCTCCATATAGGACACTACTATGAGAGTGGTAATGTAATAAGGCAAGATACAGACAAAAGCAGCAGTAATGTCATTTTACGCTGTAGTGAGTTTTCCAGATTCATTCATATATTGGTTCATTATAATAAGTTTATAAGATTATTAATAAGAATAATAACCGATCATTGAAACAGCTTTGTTGCAACTTCTGGAATCTAAAAAGGGTGGTTTTGGTCGGTAACAGTAAAAAAGGGCGCAGGAGGCTAGTGGACAAATCGGGCGCCGCCATTCACTCCCATAATAAATATCGTTTACTGGGCGCCGAATGGGAAAAAAGGGCGCCCGAGAATAATAACGTTTTCCAAGGGCGCCCGAACATTTTTAATGTTTTATAACTGCTTGTGAGGATTTACGTTTCCTATTTCAATAAAACAGTATTTTAAATGTTATCCCTTACTGTTTGTAAAACATTATTCACAAAATAAAGCGATCAGTACGTAACGTAAGTTGTAATATATTTTATCCCTTACTGTTTCTAAAACATTCTACACACAATACAGTGATCACTAAGGAGGGTCTTAGGTTTAGGCACCACCAGGGGGCGGAAGTCTTAGGTTCAGGCACCACCGGGGGGGGGGGTCTTAGGTTTAGGCACCAATACGGGGGTCTAGGGATTAGGGGTAGGTACAGGGAGGATTACTTACTAATTTTTTTTTTTAAACGTTATCATACATTTAACTTTTTAAACGGAAGATTAACGTTTTCACAATTACCGATTTCATGAACATTTAATGATTTACTACTTTATAAAAACGAATAGTTAAACGAAATATAGTACATTTTTGAACGTTATCCATGTTTATCGTTTAAAACCCCGCGCCCTTTTTTCCCAGCGCCCCTTTAACGTACGCGTTTTGGTCCCCCATTTTCCAGAAGTTTGCTACGTTAACTAATTCACGAGATGTAATATGATAAAGTAATATGCTACTTACTGAAAAATTGTTTTATTTTACTATAAATTGTTATACATTAGTACTGTCACAACTTAGTCCTTTATACCAAGCTTTAATGTGAAAATATTGATACTGTTGATATAATTGATATGTCATTAATAGGACTTAAATTGAAACTGAAAACCAGTACAGTATTGTACTGAGAAGGAACATTTGGAATACCTTGTAACACAAGAGTACAAAGACTTGAAATTTAGGCCAATCTCAAGACTCGGAATTAGGCCAGAGGATTCAGAAGTGTACCGCGGTTGCCAATCAGAAATGTGGCTTATGCATAAAAGTCCTAGCTGTGTACTATAGGTATGCATCATCTTCAGACTTCTCCACCTGCAGCTCAACATTCCCAATTCTAGAGACCTGCATCACATCACTACCCACATGCTACCTGGAATGCAGGTCAGGTTTGGCCATACTATTGATTAAACAGGGTAGGTTTCTTTAGGAGCCCTGCTACACATTAGACTGAGCCCATGTTCACACTGAATCTGTTGTGATGCATATGTGGCACATCCAAAAGTATCTCATTCCAAGTTGATGCAGCATTATGCAAATGTTTTCATGCAAATTTATGCAGCTTAAAAATGAACCAATCAAATCTTGCCAAGGTAAAATTGGTTTGGTCCAGCTTCAAACTGCATACATTTGCATAGAAAATTCACATAATCCTGCATCAACTAAATTTGCATCTCATTGACCATTTCCAAACGCATCTTCTGCGGTAAAGTGCATTGCAACACATGGTGCCACTTTACCATTTGAAACCCCAATCCAACATACCGTATGAAGTGTCCAGATATAAACAGCTTACATTCTTAAGAAGGAACTCAACGCACCACCAAGGGTGGCAACACACATGAAAATAATGCTACTGAGGCATCTAGCTTTTTGGGTTTTAGGACTCTTTTCCATGTGCAATTGAACTGTGCTCAGCAAGTAGTTGCCAGGCAGCAGCAAACAGTTGTGGGCGTTTGAGAGGCATTTCACTATCACTATCCGTGGAAAAGAGGCCTTAAAAGGACCTCTGTCGCAAAAATCTTAAAATTTAAAATACATGTAAACATACACAAATAAGCAGGTAACAGGGAGGCTGTCCAGCATCTTTGTATAAATCTTTTTCAGGGAATGTCTTTATACAGAATAAAGGCCATGCTGAGAATCCCCCATGAAGAGATGACTAACCCAAAACCTGTCCGTAACGTCAGATTTCTACTACCTACTGTAAATGACAGCAACATAGGAGAAAATTTATGGCTTATTTTACTCGAAGAAATATACTTTGTGTTAAATTTCAAGATTTTTGCGACAGTTCCTCGTTAGACAGGTTTTGCTTTGGCAGCATTCACAAATGGTCAACGAGATGCAAATTTTGAGTTGAGGCAGGATTATGCTAGTTTTGTACTTAAATTTATGGTCCATTTTCAAGTTGCATAAATTTCCATACAAAACTTGCATAATCCTGCATCAACTCAACACTTGCTTCTCATTGGACCATCTGTATTCCTGGTCCAGGCTCTGGAGGGGGGGGGGGGGGGGGGGGAAGCTGCTGCTAGCGGTAATCCCAAGTCTGGGTAGCTGCCAGCAGGAATCTGCAGAGTGTGCAGCATTTAGAGCACACCTTTAGACCTTAAAGTGAACCGAGCACTTTTTTATCATTCAGGACATTTCTATAGCACATGAAAAATGCATGCCGACAATCTGTTTCATTATTAAAATAAACTTTCATTTTACCTTGTATTTTACATTCAAAGTAGATTAATTGCCCTGTTTCAGCAGGGCTGCCTGGCCGTCCCCAGCCGCAGAGCTTTCAGGTCCCTAATTGTTTTATTGGGCTAATTACCAAGAGGTAAACAATGCTATTAGACAACAAAGGGGGTTAGTAATTAGGACTGTTTCTTCAAAGACCGAGTTTGTGTCAATGTGTCAAGATAGCATCTGACTTCTGTAAATAAGGAATGTGAGAAGGGGAGGGGGGGGGGGGAACATGGCAGCTTCTATGCCAGGAGAGATTCCATTGAAAGAATGTGCTCAGTTCCCTTTAAACTCCAGAAAGAATCACCACCAGGGAGGTTAATATAAGGGATTGGAGTAAAATCAGGAGCAGAATTCCATCATGGTAGTCCAAGATGCATATAGCCAGATATACATTTCTAGTGACAGAGGTAACTTGTTAGCAATTGGATTTCTACAGTTCTTTACATACTGTGTACACCTACAATTGGCATAAGCATGGTACCATTCCAAGCCTGGCACACCCAGGACATGCACAGGTTCAAACAGAAGATTTGCAGATATTAAACTAGTAATCAAAACAGGTTCACTTTTAAACCCCTCTCCTGAATTTTAGTGTCACTCCCCCAAAGGGATCACACCTGTCTGCATTTTAAAGGTTTTTTTTTTCCCCCAATAGGTTTTACTTAGTGCTTTTCATTAAGGAATTGCATTCAATGTGGCAAAATACAGAATTTCAGATGGCTCCTGAAAATATAGCAGTGCCGTAGAAAAGCTTTTTCTGAATGCTGATAAACATTACACAAGCGTGATCCCTCCTTCACTCCACTATTAGTTGATCATGGCCATACACTGCACAATCTTACACAATTCCACCATATCTATATAGTGTTAGGACTCGCTGAGAACACATTAAACTTGAGGCTTATGCAAGTTTTGATTCAGGATTGTATGGTATATGTCCAGCATAAGAGGATTTAAGTTGCACATAAAAAAAAAATCCTCTCCACTATCAGTGGCTGGATAGTGTACTGGTTAAGGGCACTGCCTTTGACATAGGAGACCAGGGTTCGAATCCTGGCTAGGGTCTGTACCTATTCAGTAAGGAGTTCAAGGCAAGACTCCATAACACTGGAGAATGGCCTCTTGAGCACGTCCGAGTGGCTGCAGCTTTTGAGCGCTTTGAGTCCGACAGGAGAATTGGGTTTAATGGAGGGGGTTATAATAGCTACCAGAGTGTGGAGAGTATAGCTTTAGCAACAGGACAGTGGGTATTTGTTAGCGGTAGTCCAATTAGATCCAATATCATCCAATTGCTCAAACTGTTTGCAAAGTTATCACCAGGGAGTCAAGCAGCCTGCACCCGGACCCAACAGTGCCAAAGTATACTTGGCAAAGGCCTGCGTGCCAAAACCTTGTGCTTGCTTTACCGTGGCTATGATACAATAAGTTGGGCTATTGACAAATTCCAGGTCAAGACCAGGTCAATTCCTTCACAATTTCTGTTCAGGCATAAAAAAAAAAAAAAAAAAAAAAATTCTGAGTTACAATCATGCCCTCTTGTATGATGTGCGTCATTCTCAGTCTTAAACCGGTCACTACAGCAGAACCAATGAGCTTCAGTGAAGGCATGTCAGCACATCTGTGCAGGGGCTCTGTAACAGGAAATGGCACACCACTGTATCTTACCATGACAGTCAAGATATAGCCCCACTGGAAAGGCTAGGCTAAGTTTCCCTTTCTTAAAAGTAAACGTAATTTGCCTTAAATGCACAAGAAGTTACCACCATCATGTCCTGGTTAGAGACATAGGGCAGTTAGCATAGTCACTCACCAAGCCCCTTACTCACATGAAGGGCAATACTCGCAGATACCTTTTATAGGATGATAACTTGCATGAAAAAAAGTTTTTCCAGTACGGTGGTGGATGGCTGGAAAGGTTGGGCTAAGCCTATGCAATGTGGTTTCCCCAAAGACAAGATAGGTCCATTGTGGTCTACATGGATCCGTATTCAAGGTAGCTGCAAACATAATGGAGACTCACCAACAGAAGACATGCAGGCTGTGATTTGGTGGTATGTTTCTTCAGGTACTCCGTTGACCCCTCCACCGGTTTTGGGCATGGGCTCTCCCAGGGCAAGGA
Source organism: Hyperolius riggenbachi (assembly GCF_040937935.1). Classification (NCBI taxonomy): domain Eukaryota; kingdom Metazoa; phylum Chordata; class Amphibia; order Anura; family Hyperoliidae; genus Hyperolius; species Hyperolius riggenbachi. The sequence continues at coordinate 330,513,384 of NC_090651.1, read as the reverse complement.
GTCTAAGTGGCTACTGGTCTTCACCAGAACACCCCACAAGGGATGATGGGCAACCACCCCTAATGGGCAACAGACAACTTTGCTGCCTGGTAGCCACCAGGTCACAACCCCTGGGATTGCCCCACCAGTGATGGAGAGAACAGAGAGTACCATTGAGTGCAGGCAAATAGCAGGTTGAACTCCAAAGGCAGGGTCAGACTTGCCAAGGTTAAGATCAGGCAATGAACAAATCACAGGTCAAGACAAGCTGGCATTGGGACAGGCAAAGTTCAGTTGTACATGAGATTCTGTTTAGTGGTTGGGGCAGTTGGATGGCAAGTGAAGTCAGGCACAAGCAAGATAGCAATAGGAGGTCAGATCCAACAAAGTACCCGAGAGCAGGCAGAAATGAAGCCAGAACAAGCATCCGGAATCACAGGTAAATGCCATTTGAAGCAGAAGCCAGAGTGTCAATAGCAGGATCTTGATGACCAGGAAGTGCTTATGTAGGTTCTGAGTCTGTCAGATGCATGTCAGGTGTGGGAACTTGTTAATGCTAATGAAGGTAGGTTAGAGACAGCAAGTTCAGAAACAATTCTGCTGGGAAGTAAGGCCTCTTTTCCAGGGACTGTTGATAGGCAGTAAAATGCCTCTCAAGCTCTCACAACTGCTCGCTGCAGCCTGGTAACTGCTTGTTGCTGCCTGGTAACTGCCCAATGCTGCAGGGTAACTGCTTGCTGAGCACACAGCTCAACAGTTCATGGAACAGAGGCCTTAGGCCTCTTTTCCAGGGACTGTTGATAGGCAGTGAAATGCCTCTCAAACTCTCTCAACTGCTCACTGCTGCCTAGTAACTGCTCGTTGCTGCATGATAACTGCTCACTGCTGCCTAGTAACTGCTCGTTGCTGCATGATAACTTCTTACTTCTGGCTGGTAACTGCTTGCTGAGCACACAGCTCAACAGTTCGTGGAAAGGAGGCCAAAGGGGCCAGCTTGCTGCTGGTGCTATGGCCACAGGAGGAACCAAGTCTGGAACTGGGCAATAGGGATAATGACTAAGTTGCAAATAATTTCTAAATGTATTCAAATGTTATGCAAATGTATGTAGCTTGAAAATTATTATTATTTAGCATTTATATAGCGCTGTCATCTTCCATAGCTCATACATACTGTTGTCACCTCTTTTTTTTAGCAGTTCAGCTGCCCGGATGCCGGCCACAAGCGCCATTTGGCTGCATGAAATTGGCAGCATTTAGTAACACTGCCCACGTCACGTTTGACAGGTCGTGGCTTTACCAGGTTTGACATCGGTGGAACGAGGAGACAGAGGGCTCTATTCATAAAAAAGATGTGGCGAAAAAACTCCTGGAGGTAAAATACCGCAGCGGTATTTTACACTTCTGGGTGGTCATTCAAAAAAATCTTGAAAGCTGCGATGCAAGAGCGGAGATCTCCCGCTGAAGGCTGGCGGTAAGCTGTCGGAAGGCATGCGGAAACACTTCAGCCGGGCAGAGTCCCTCCGTGCACTGCTCTCTCTGGGAGGTCTGTCCCATTCACCTGTATGTAATCCGCAAAATCAGAGGAAGCGGTATTTCCCGTCCACATACCGCTTCCTCTAATCTTTATGAATGGCCATTTTGTTACTTTTTTCTAGATAAATCTAGAAAAACACTGGAGAAGGCGGAAATTTCTCGCTCTGCTGGGGGATTGTAGATTTTCATGCGGGAACAGCTTTTATGAATGCCCACTTTGCTAAATGGACGGGAAAATCCGCTGTTTTGAGCGGAAAACTTGCGGTAAGGTTTTATGAATAGAGCCCAGAGAGGGGACTGGGAAGGCTCTATGGGATCCAGAGCCTTCTTTCTACATTGGTGAGTATCTTAGGCCCCGTTTACACTTAGGCCTCTTTTCCACAAACTGTTTCTAGGCAGTGAAATGCCTCTCAAACTCTCACAACTGCTCACTGCTGCCTGGTAACTGCTTGTCGCTGCCTGGCAACTGCTTGCTGAGCACACAGCTCAACAGTTCGTGGAAAAGAGGCCTTAATCAGTTGGTATGCTTTTATTTTTCCTTCTCCACAGCAATGCATTGTGAAAAACAGGGGCGTAACTAGGCCCCACCAGGCCCCCCTGCAGAATTTCAAAGCGGGACTCCCCCCCCCCCCCCCCCTCCCTGGGACCCGCTTGTGGCCGTTTTGTGGGGGCTGGAGGGGTGGCAGCATGTGGGGAAAGCCTTGGCCACAGTCGGCGGGGAGAGGGGAAGTTCCCCCCCCTCTCCCTCACCTCGGGGCTCTCCCCTCTCTGCGCTCCCCTCCAGCTAGTTACAGTGTGGGCAGCAGCGGCAAGATACATACCTTCTTCCGTGCGTTCCACCGCATACTCCTCACTCTAGCGACTGACGTCACTTCCGGAAGTGACGTCAGCCGCTAGAGCGAGGAGTATTATTATTATTATTTAGTATTTATATAGCGCCGACATATTACGCAGCGCTGTACAGAGTATATATATATCTTGTCACTAACTGTCCCTCAAAGGAGCTCACAATCTAATCCCTACCATTGCCATAGGTCTACATTATGTAGTGTAAGTACTGTAGTCTAGGGCCAATTTTAGGGGGAGCCAATTAACTTATCCATATGTTTTTGGAATGTGGGAGGAAACCGGAGTGCCCGGAGGAAACCCACGCAGACACGGAGAGAACATACAAACTCTTTGCAGATAGTGACCTGGCTGGGATTCGAACCAGGGACCCAGCGCTGCAAGGCGAGAGAGCTAACCACTACGCCACCGTGCTACCCCGAGTATGCAGTGGAACGCACGGAAGGTATGTATCTTGCCGCCGCTGCCCGCTGCCCACACTGTAACTAGCTGGAGGGGAGTGCAGAGGGGAGAGCCCCGAGGTGAGGGAGAGGGGGGGAACTTCCCCTCTCCCCGCCGACTGTGGCCAAGGCTTTCCCCTCATGCTGCCACCCCTCCAGCCCCCACAAAACGGCCATTGTTTGAATATCGCCACTTGAGCCATAGGGAAACATGGACATTACCTTGCACATTCAGTTGTAACTGACAGCTGCAGATATATAACTGACAGCAACTGGTATATTTCAGCTCTGACAAAATCTTGTCAGAACTGGAAGGGATCACTTTAAGCAGAAAATGATGAGGTTAGTATGTAATATTCATTGGCAGCTACGTCATGTATTTATTTAAATCATTTTACTCGCTTCAGGTTCCCTTTAAGTGTAAATGGGGCCTAAGCTTTTTTTTTTTTTAGGTCGTTTAAGGTTTGCTTTAGTACAGTATCTGAGCCTGAACACAAGCCGCTAGTGTGCCTGCGGAAGGCTCTCATAGGATTGTTATGATCCCGGAGCCCAGCAGGATTTTCGGACGCTGACAGCACCGGAGCAGAGGAGGACGGAGGAAACCTCATTAGGACCCAGAGGCTTCCCCCTCCCAAGGTAAGTATCAGGGCCCGTTCACACAAGGGGCTTGATTCACTAAACCGTGCTAACTCAGAGCACAGCCACTCTCTAGCGGTTTTGTGTGTGTTTTCGTTCTTTTGCGCACAATCGCGAATTTTCATGATTGCGAGCGAAAACGCAAAAACGCTAGCGAATCAAGTCCTAGAAGCGATTTTCTGCGATTGATCAGCTTTTTTTAAAATCGCTCCCATTCACTTTCATTAAACTCACGGTAAAAATCGGAGAAAAATCACCGCGATTTCATGATCGTGTATGCAAAATTTACCTCAATTTTTACCGTGATTTTAATGAAAGTGAATGGGAGCGATTTTAAAAATCACTAATCAATCGCAAAATGCACAGAAAAGCGCTTTTAGTGTTAATGGTCCTTTATGTTTAAAAAAAAAAAAAGCATTAAAGAGAATCTGTATTGTTAAAATCGCACAAAAGTAAACATACCAGTGCGTTAGGGGACATCTCCTATTACCCTCTGTCACAATTTCGCCGCTCCTCGCCGCATTAAAAGTGGTTAAAAACAGTTTTAAAAAGTTTGTTTATAAACAAACAAAATGGCCACCAAAACAGGAAGTAGGTTGATGTACAGTATGTCCACACATAGAAAATACATTCATACACAAGCAGGCTGTATACACCTTTCCTTTTGAATCTCAAGAGATCATTTGTGTGTTTCTTTCCCCCTGCAGCTATCTTCCACTGAAGTGTCAGGCTGTTTCTTCCTGCAGAGTGCAGACAGCTCTGACTGTATGTAATTCCTCAGTATGTGAAAGCCCAGCCAGCTCAGAGGAGGATTTATCCAGCTTGTAAAAGATAAGAGAGAAGCTGCCCTAATCTAAATAATACACAGGCAGTGTGCAGAGAGGGGCCTGGAGGAGGGAGATGCATCACAGAACCACAACACTGAAGAACTTGGCAGCCTTCCAGACACAGGCTGACAAGTCTGACAAGAGGGAGATAAGTTGATTTATTACAGAGATGGTTATAGTAGAACGTGCTGCAGTAAGCCAGAACACATTAGAATAGCTTTTGGAACTTGTAGGATGATAAAAAACAGGATGCAATTTTTGTTACGGAGTCTCTTTAAAAGACACATAAAAACACAGCCCTCTGCGTCTCCATCGAGATGGATTTTGTGCGTTTTACATGCGTTTTTGAGAATTATGCAGCAAGTTGTGCGTTTTGAAAAACACACATTGTAAAATGAACATATACGCATTTTACTTTGCAGCCCAAAGACTTTCATTACCGGCAAAAACGCTGGCGAATTCCACAATGCTAGCGATTCTGGCTAGTGTGCCACCAGCCTCAGAGATCAGCATTGCAGCAATGGGACAGACAATGAAATGATGACAGCAATGTCCATATTCCTGTCCAATTCCCTTTTAGGCTTTTGTTCACACTTAAAATCGAAATCGGTGACAGCAGCGATTTTCAATTTTGTGGGGGGATTTCTAACTCCCCTCCCAGCGCTCGGCTGGGCGCTGCAGTTTTTTTTAAAGCGCCTTTGCAGAGTGATTCTGCTTTTTCACTTCCTGACGCAAGTCAGGAAGTGAACGTTTTGATCTGGAAATGAATAAATACAATGTATTTATTCATCCAAGCGATGGGGAAATTGCTATACAAAGCGCTTTTTCAAGCTTCCATTGAGCAAAAAGGCTCAGAAAATGGTACAGGCAGCGCATTGCTGAGCGGATCGGATACAAACTGCTCAGATGAGAACACTGCCACAGGGAATCATTGCACAAGCTTTTTAGGGTGAATTTCAAAATCGCCGGTGCTTGAAAAAAGGGCAAAAATGTCCTAAGTGTGATCACGCCCTTACTATTAGTCCAAAGTAACACTGCAAAGCTGCCTGGAGAGCAAAGCCTTTTCAAAATGTGTGTGACGACTCTCCCTCTAGTGGTGAATGGTGATCAGTTAACCTGCACTGCGGTGAAAAACACTGAAATGAGACAGAAGTGCAATTCACGCAATTCCTCTATTCTGGCCCCTTTCACACTAGTGCATTTTCATTGCATTGCATTTTTACCGCAGGGTAAGGCTAAAGCAATGAAAGTGTATGGGACATTTCATACCTGATGCTGTGCGGGGTGCCAAAAGTATCACATCTGACGCAATTGCAATCAGCTCAATGGGCTCTATAACATGTGCGGTAACTCTTTTTTGGGTGAAAAATTTCCTCCAGTAATAATTATCGGTTTTTTTTCAGTATTCACTAAAAATTTACCCAGTGTGATAAATGTTTGATAAAAGTGCGGTAAAACAGGTGATAAAACAGTAATATGTAGGGAAATAAAGCTTTTTTGACCACTATAGGGCAGCCCATATACTTGCCACCCATTACACAGAGACGACCCAGGAAAGCCTGTCACAATTAATGTGGGACCTCAACTCTTGCGCAGGACAGAATGAAAACATATAGAAATGCACCCCTTATGTATATAATTTAGCCTGTCTAATTCCCCCTCATCTGTGAATAATCACAACTGTAATTTGAGCTCTCAGCTGTGCCAGCTGGCTGCCTCAGCAGAGCAGCTAATTTGTAAACACAGGACGTTAACCCTATGTCTGCTTCCATGAAAGCAGGAAGTACACACACTGGAGATTTTTTTTTTTGGATTTGTATCAGCTATAACAAAGAAATGTTTTTCTTTAAAGGGAACCAGAGATGTACCCTAGATGAAAGAATGAAAAAGAAGTTATACATACCTGGGGTTTCCTCCAGCCCCATACGCGCTGATCGATCCCACGCCGCAGTCCTCCGCTGTCTGCATCTAGGAGAAGCGGCTCCCGTCATCGGAACCAGCTATGCAGGAGAAGTGTGCCCTCTACGTATCTCTCCATACACTGCTGCAGAGATACGCAAAGAGCGCACTTCTGCTACACTTAGACTGGCTCCGACTGACGGAACAGCGGGGAGCCGGTTCTCGCAGCTGCGGGCAGCGCTGGATGGCGGTGGGGGATCGATCAGAGCGTATGGGGCTGGAGGAAGCCCCAGGTATGTATAAAATCTTTATTTGTTCATCTCTGGTTCCCTTTAAAGGTTATTATGCTGCTGCTTATCTCTTAGAGCAAAGAGGAATTTCCTCCTCGGCATCTATAAAATCATCTAAAAGACTGTACGAGGTCTGAAAGTGCGCCTTGATGGTGACAATTAGTGATGGGCGAACAGTGTTCGCCACTGTTCGGGTTCGCCCGGATTTTGGCCTGTTCAGGTTCGGTTCGGCACCCCCCGAACACCTCATGGTGTTCGGGAGGGTGCTCGGGCACGCTGCCCGAACCCGAACAGGCCTTCTTTGTTCGGCCGAACACAGCCGTGTCCGGCCGAACATAGCCCCCTATAGGGTCCCAGCATAAAGGGAGAGCATGCCCCGAGCGCAGGGGGGGGGGGGGGGGGGGGTGGGCGGAAATGCCCCCCACCCCTCCCTGCTAAGCTCTCCCTTCTGCCGGTACCCTATAATTAAATGTAAGTGCCCAAAAGTACCTGAGGAGGAGGAGGGCAGGAAGAGGGCAGCCGGAGTTCTTGGGCACTAGTACCATCTGGTACTTCCGCCCTCTCTTGACACACTTCCTGTTTACATTTGAAGTCGCGTCAAGAGTGCGCAGAAGTACCGCGATGACGCGTACGAGGGTACGTGTCATCATGTAGATGACGCGTACCCTCGTTCGCGTCATCGCGGTACTTCTGCGCCCTCTTGACGCGACTTCAAATGTAAACAGGAAGTGTGTCAAGAGAGGGCGGAAGTACCAGATGGTACTAGCGCCCAAGAACTCCGGCTTCCCTCTTCCTGCCCTCCTCCTCCTCAGGTACTTTTGGGCACTTAAATTTAATTATAGGGTACCGGCAAAAGGTAGAGCTTAGCAGGGAGGGGTGGGGGGCATTTCCGACCCCTCCCCGCGCTCGGGGCATGCTCTCCCTTTATGCTGGGACCCTATAGGGGCCCCAAAGGGACATGTTCGGGTTGGGTTCGGGGTTCGGCTCGAACATGCCGAACATCAGGGGCATGTTCGGCCGAACCACACCGAACCCGAACATCCAGATGTTCGCCCAACACTAGTGACAATCCAGCTTCAAAGAGAAGATGCGAGCTCCCCCCAAAAAAACAGATCTACTTACCTGGGGCTTCCTCCAGCCCATGACACCCTACGTTTCCCTCCCTGCAGCTCCGGTGTCCTAGGATCCCCTCCGTTGCAGATGCCGACCTCGCCAGGTTGCCAGGGAAAAATGATTTTAATTCATTTTGGAATAAGGCTGTAACAACAACAACATGTGGAAAAAGGATGCGCTGTAAATACTTTCCGAATGCATGGTACTTATTCTGGATTGCTTATATATTTGGTCTACAATTTTGAGTACATATTGTCCGGACACTGCGCAGTTCGGCTCTCACCACTGCCGCTAAACTCCCTGGCGGCGTTTAATACTATTCCCCCTCTGAGTTGTGGTAACTCAGAGGAAGATGTAAATTGGGGTCTGGCAGCTGCAGCATAGCATTGCTGCTATGACTGCGCCTGGATTCGGCACTCAGCGCTGCGCACTGAAATAACCTGCTTCGTATAATTTTATTATGTAAAAAATACTATCATGGATCAACTGAAAAATTCAAAAACGCTGTTGTTGCTGTTTAGTCGCTTTTAAGTCAGGTCCAACTCTTTGCGACGCCATGGACCACAGAACGCCGGGCCCCTCTATCTTCTACTGCCTCTCGAAGCTTTTCCAAGCTCATGTTTGTTGTTTTCATGATACTTTATAGCCATCTCATTTTCTGCCATCCTCTCCTCTTTTTGCCCTCGATCTTTCCCAGAATCAGGGTCTTCTCCAATGAGTCCTGCCTTATCATTGTCTGTCCTAAGTATTTCATCTTCATCTTCTGCATTCCTCCCTCCAATGAACAGTCAGGGTAAATTTCTTTAAGAATTGACTGATTGGATCTTCTTGCAGTCCAATGGGCTGTCAAATGTCTTCTCCAGCACCACAACTCAAAGGTGTTGATTTTTCACTCTGAGCCCCAAAAAATACCCCCAGAGCAGGCTTACCCCACATGGAGAGCCTAAGATATACAGTATATAGGGCTTAATTCACTAACACAAATAGTGCGAGTGACCTGCTGTTGTTACCAGAGCAGGGACAAGGTCCTCCAGCACCCAAAGCTCACCCAAAGCTGAGACAGCAAAGTGCGCCCCTCCATCCCTCCCACCCCAGCTGCCTGTCACACACTGATTGCTATTAGACTAAGAGGTGCCACAGGGCCCACAACCTCCCCAACACCTTAATATCTAGTTATCTGGCTTGCAGTCACTGCCATGTATCCCCTTTTCTTATTTATTTCTGCTTCAAACACAATTAGGAATGACAGCTGAATGAATTGTGCGCCCCCTCCTACACTGCGCCCTGAGGCTGGAGCCTCTCCAGCCTATGCCTCGGCCCGGCCCTGGTTGTTACTCACGCTATTTAACCCTGCGCACCTTATTGCACGCTATGCGCGCAATTGGCAGCATAGCGTGCATTATTACCTGTGGTCAGATGAGCACTCGCCATGCCCAGCATAGTGAGCGCTTGTAGCGAATGCTGGCTATTACCTATTAACGAGCACTCCGAACATTCCGCTCTGGACCCCTTCGGGTCCAGTAACTTTAAAGGAAGTGATCCTGGCATTCTGATTGGCCCAATAGACTGTCTGTGAAGTGGTGTCACATCATCTGACCGCAGGTACCACAGGTAATAATGCACGCTATGCTGCCAATAGCGCACATAGCGTGCATTAAGACGCGCAGGGTTAAACAGTGCGAGTAACACTATTTGTATTAGTTAATCAAGCCCTTAGTTTTTCTGCAGCTAAAGGAGTATATTCTGTGTCATCACTCTGCCACTGCCAGCTGGACTTTGCTATTGATAGTTGGGCTATTAAGTTAAAAATTGACTATATCATTATTGAACGGCACTGCTTTGTGCTTAGAAACAGATTCCAGGCAGAATACAAATATTTGAGAGGAATATAACATGAAAGTTTGAAGAAAACCTGAGTTACAGGTTTTAGGGAGGGAAGACACTTGCCGGGCCGTTTTCTTATGCAATTCCTGGTCCTCTGTCAGTTTTTGCAATCGCATTTTCTGAAAACATTTTGCCGCAATCATTCTGCAATTTTTAATTTGCGGAGGCATATACTGTAATTGGGAACGCGCCCATCGTGTGGGTAAAAGCATAACGTTGTGCGATTTAATAATGCATGGAAAATCACAAACGAACGGTCATGATGAACATTTCCCCTGTAAGGCTATTGACTTCAATAGCCTTTTGAATCATGCACCTTTGGTTATATGTGGCAAAATGCGCACAATCACAGCCTCAGTTGTGTTAAATGAGCTATGTTTTTGTGCCAAGCAACCCACTATTTACACATCCATCCTTTCTACAGGAAACTCTGTGATGTGAGCAGCTTGCATATACCTGCGTAAAGGGAGAAAACAACAGTGTCAGACAAACAAGATCTGGTGTATTTGCCTTCTTAAAACAGAAGGACATCTGCAATAATTCAGCTATAAGTGAACATTTGTGGTTACCCACAATGCACTACTACTGAATATGCAAATTATCCCTTTTCGCCCTTGGTAAGCCAAGCAAGCATCCGTTGGTGTATAGCAAGCATATAGCTTTACATTTTACACAGCCATATCAAACCCACATGTAGACAGCCTGTTTCGGACTTTTGGTCCTCATCAGTACATAGCAGGGATTGATATGGCTGTATGAAATAGGGCTTGGACCAGTACAACAGAGTAACCAAGCAGCTCAGGGTGACCCAAACTACTAAGAATGTATAGGAGGATAAAAGGGACCAAAAAGCCCTCCTACTAAAAAAAGCAAGATCTGCCTACCTAAACTTCCTACTGTATTTTTCAATGTGCTTTGAGATAGAGAGCTTAGGCTGAAAAGGTGTGTAAAACCGGCTCTGCAGATTTCTCTATTAAGGTTACTTGTATCAGAAACACAGAGGCGCCAAAATGATAAAACAATGTGCGAATTAAAAATAGGGGAAGAGGTACTCCCCTCCCCATAGAAGATTCCACAAGATAAACGTTTCAAAAATATTCTTTAATAATGTACTCTAATAATTCTGACATGTTTCATGGGACACAGCCCACTTCCTCGTGCAGTGGAATAGGAGCAGCTGATCTGTTATCTAAGTGAGTGTGGCACCTCCATCGCTTAGCTTACGGATCAGCTGCTCCTGTTCCATTCCCAGAGGAAGTGGTCTGTGTCCCACAAAACGCGTGACCGACAGGGGGGCCAATTTGCTTTTTTTTGTGAGGGGGGGGGGGGGGGGAGGTTTGCAGACCACCAGGGAACCAGGGAACAAGTTTTTTGAAGAGGCACTAGACGATCAGGGAAGCTATTGATTTTTTTTTTTGGGGGGGGGGCACTAGACAACCAGGAAAGACATTGTTGGGGCGCACTAGCTCACTAGGAGAGCCATTGTTTTTTTTGGGGGGGGGGGGGGGGGGGTGGTACATGTATGATTGGGGCATAGCTAAAGGTTTGTCTTAATCGCTTGTACTGTAATACACAATACGTTTGGTGTGCTTGTGGTGACTTATGTTTCTGTATGATTGTTTCACTGTCATGAATGTCAGAATCAGAATCAGAATCGTTTATTTCGCCAAGCATGACTGGGTCATACCTGGAATTATTTTTGGCACATACATAAAGCTCAGGAAAAAGACATATATAGAGACATAGATAGATGGTGGCAATCACCAGGAGCACTATTTTGCATTACATTACATTATACTATACAATATACATCGCAGACCGTTAACTGAACTACCTGTGGGTCATCTCTGGGTCACTTGACTGATTTGGTTCGGTTGATTGATTGGCCATGGCACCGCCCACCCTACAACTTGTTGGGGCTTTCACTGATGGAAGTATGTGGAGGGAATTTAGGTGGTTGACCGCCGATGGGAAGATTGATTGATTGGCCATGGCACCTCCCACCCTACAGCTTGTTGGGGCTTTCACCGATGGAAGTATGTGGAGGGAATTTAGGTGGTTGACCGCCGATGGGAAGAAAGAGTTTCTGTGTCTAGCAGTTTTTGTGGGGATGGCCCGTTGCCTCCGGCCCAGTGGGAGCATACTGAAGTACCGGTGGCCTGGGTGTGAGGGATCATTTGCAATCTTCAGTGCCCTGGACTTCAGTCTTTTGTTGTACAGTAGTGCAAGTGAGGGGAGGGGGCACCCAATGAATATGTGTGTATGGTGCATAGATTTTGTATTGTGGTAATGTGTTGTGTGTGCGCCGGTGACTCTTTCCACTCCTCAAGGCAGAATCACTGAGTGTAGAGTGCTAGGATTGATGATTGTGTCATGGGCGGGGTGGTTGTGACCTCATATGCACATGGTGTGGTACGTGTGTGTAGTGCGACACATACATTGCACACAAAGTATGCTTCTCTGCAACAGCGAACATGCACATTATGGTGGTACCACACTGCATGCATCGTGTTATTCCAATGGATTCCACTGAACCGCACTGCTAACTTATGTATGTGAACATACCATTACAACATAATTGCATCGCGTTAACAATGCGATTGTATTGTCTGACGCAATGCAATGCCCCACTGTGAAAGTAGCCTTAAAGTGTAACTGTCGGGCATAAAATCAAAAATCAATTCTTTATTTTTTTTTTTTAACAGGTAGGTTTTTATTGAAAATTTCCTTTTTTGGTTACAACATAACATAACATACTATAGGACCCAAGGGAGTCCAACTTATCTACCATAACTGAACAATGTGTCATTTCATCATTGGTAGGAAGTCAAGAGAAGAGGAGGATAGATTCTTCTACGAGAGAAGTCGTGAAGAAGAAAAGAAGAAGAAGAAAGATCATCTCATCATATCATTACATATGACTGTCATCATTATCTGGAGTCTCATTCCATTGCTGGTTGTTACAAATAAAATAATTATTGAATTAGAATAAAAAGAGGTTGCCTTTGCAGATTCTAGAGTTAAGTCTTCATTTCACTAATTCCTGATTGTGGTAGTCAGGAGAGACCATCAAGGCCTATTGCCCTGTGTATTGTAGTGCATGTACCCCCCTCCCACCAGATCCCATCCGAAGCTTCAGCCACACCATAGATTCCTCGTTAATTATCACATAAGGATGTTACGCAGAGCCTCTGTACAAGTTTTGTATGCAAGTATTTATGTTTTTAGTTGTATTTTCTGCTGCCCCTCATCCAGGTCTGTGAAAATATATTAGTATTACTGGCCTTCTAGCTGTGTTCTAAACGTCAGTCAGCACATTCCCGCAATATCTGTCACACCATCCCGACCAGATGTTGTCGAATTTAGTGGGGCAGTTCCTACTTTTATAGGTCATCTTACATAATGGTAGCATTTTATTAACCATGTTTATCCATTCAGTCTTGGTAGGCACGACAGACTGGTTCCAATGAGCTAGAATTACTTTCCTAGCTATATGACATAATGTGTAAATCATTGCTATTTTGTATTTGCTGTAGCTGCCTTTAACAAATATACCAGCATCACCATTTTTGTGTCGAATTTGAATGGGGAATCTATCACATTGCGAATTGTTTTTTCTATTTGGTCCCAATACCTAGCCAGTGCTGGGCATGACCAAAACATATGCATGAAACTTCCTTCTGTCGAATGACATCTAGTGCATAAGTTCGAGTGTGTTGCATTGATTTTGTGTAACCTAGCCGGCGTATAGTATACCCTGTGGAGGTATTTCAGCTGGATTAATCTGTCCCTGGACGAGATCAGAACCAATGCACCCCTAGCCACTACCTCTTCCCACACCTCTCCTTCTATTTTCCCCCCTAGGTCTTGTTCCCATTGGCTACGGAGTCTATCTGTGTTATGGCCCAACTGGCTCATAATTTCTGCATAAATAGCAGAAAGCGGCTTGTCTAGGTGTTTTGTTATCAACAGGGATTCAATTGAGTTGGATTTAATCAAAATCCTTCCCCTGCCAAATTGAGCTTTGGTCGCATGTGATAGCTGGTGATATCTAAATTGCATATGGTTAGGGAGATCATTTGCTAGTTTAAGTTCAGAAAAGGATAATAGAATTCCATCTGGGGCGATATCCTTTAGTATTTTAATTCCATATCTAGCCCAAACTGCTGGGTCAGGTATAGTAGAGAATTGAGGGACGTATGGGTTGCCCCATAATGGGGTATAAGGGGATCATTGTTGAGGAGGTGTTAACTTGCGATGGAGGTACTGCCATGCCCTGATAGGAGTTTTCATGACAGTATTGATATTTGGAGTGGAGTTGGGGCCTCTAAATGGCAGGTTTAAAAGGGCTTCGTAGGAGCCCATTATGGCTGCTTCTACCACCACTGCAGGGTTAAGCTCGTTGCGAGAGAACCACCAGCGAACACTGACCAATGTGGATGCCAAGTAATAGTGAAAGAAGTTAGGCATAGCCAATCCTCCCTCTTCTGTAGGTAGCTCTATGATTTTAAGTGACATGCGTGGAATTTTCTTTGACCATATAAATGGTATAAGAGTTTTGTTTAATTCAGTAAAATGTTTTTTGGGTATCCAGACTGGGGAATTTCGAAAAATATAGGTGAATTTGGGGAGCAACATCATTTTTATCGCATTGACTCTGCCAATAAGTGTCAGGGGTAACTCTTGCCAGGTGTTGCATTTATCCTTAACCTTTTTAATTATGGGGAGGAAATTGTTACTCAAGAAGTTTTCGAGGTCTTTTTGTATTATTATGCCAAGGTACGTAAACTTAGTAGACCACTGCAGGATTGCATTAGAGCTGATGTATGAAGAGAGGTCCTTGTCTAATGGAAAAAGAATTGATTTTGTCTTATTTATTTTTAAGCCTGACCACTTCCCAAAACAATCAATTGCCTCTAGGGCGGCAGCTAGGGATGGGCCCGAGTCCTCAAGGTATAGAAGGACATCGTCCGCGTAAAGAGATATCTTCTCTTCAAGCCTTCCCAGCTGAAGCCCACGTATATTACTGGATTGTCTAATTATAATTGCTCAATAGCCAAGGCAAACAAGGCCGGCGAAAGGGGGCACCCCTGTCTCGTACCTCTAGTTAAGTTAAAGGCCTGTGTAATTTTATTATTTATGCGTAACTTAGCTGTGGGGTTGATATAAAGTAGCCGGATCATTTTAATGAAGTTGGTGCCTATGCCAAATCTGGCCAGTACTTCCCAGAGGTACCCCCACTCCACCGAATCGAATGCCTTTTCATCGTCCAGAGAGGCAACTACTCTATCGCCGCTATTATCATGATTGGCAACAAGATTAGCATGGAGTCTTCTAAGGTTGATGTCAGTGCCTTTCCCTGGCATAAAGCCTGATTGATCTGGATGGACAATGGTCAGAATACATTTATTAAGTCTGTTAACTAATGCCTTTGCAAGTATTTTAGCATCCACATTGATCAGTGAAATCGGCCTGTACTAGGTACACAGAGTGGGGTCCTTGCCTGGTTTTGGGATTAGCGTGATTAGAGCCTCTGCCCATGACGCCGGGGGCCTATCTGTAGCAAGGGCCTCTTTAATTGTTTCAAGTAGTTTTGGGGCAAGGATCTGATGATAGTGTTTGTAGTACTCAGATGGATAGCCATCCAAGCCCGGAGATTTACCGCTCTGCAACCCAGATATAGCATCTGTGATCTCGTCCAGGGTCAATGGTGCATCCAGCATCTTTTTGTGTTCCTCAGATAAAGTGGGAAAATGGACCGTACTCAAAAAATCATTCAGTTGAGCGAGTGAATAGTCAGCTTTGGAAGTATAGAGTTGGGTATAGTACCGTATTTTTCGGACTATAAGACGCTCCGGACTATAAGACGCACCTAAGTTTAGAGGACAAAATCCAGGAAAAAAAAATTATACTAAACCTGGTGCATCTATAGTGCAGGGGTGTCTTGTAGACCTTTTTCCCCCAAGCTGTCCCTGTCTAAGCTTCCATTCCCAGCTACACTATCCCCTGCTGCCCCCACCAGCCAGACTAAGTACACTAAACTAACCCCTGATGCCCCATGAGTAACATTGCGCTATACTACATAACACTTATCCCTGATGACCCCACCAGTTACTACACTACTCTAACCTACTCCTGTTGCCCCACCAGTAACCTTGCACTACACTACATTACACTAGTCCTTGAAGTCACCAGCAGTTACTACACTACACTACACTACACCACCCCTGCTGCCTTACTAGTAACACTACACTTCACTACATCAAACTACCCCTGCCTCCCCCACCAGCTACACTAACTAAACATAACAGCTGCAAAGTGGATTATCTCACCTATCCAGGTGTCCATCCAGGCACTCTCTGTCCTTTTCAAGCAGCACGATCCAGGCATCTCAGCACACCAGGGGGCTTCCGAACTCCTTGTGCTGGTGGCGGTTGGAGCAGAAGATCAGTGATCCACCTGGCTGCAGAGGCTGTCATTTATGTCCCCATGCTGGCAGCGGTGAGGCAGAAGAGCGGCGATCCACATGGCTGGATTAATTGAGTCAACCGCTGTCATGAGTGTCCCCATGCTGGCGGAGGTGAGGCAGAAGAGCGGCGATCCGCGTGGCTGCAGCCGCTGTCATGAGTGTCCCCATGCTGGCGGTGGTGGTGAGGCAGAAGAGCGGCGATCCGCGTGGCTGCAGCCGCTGTCAGTAGTGTCCCCATATGCTGGCGGAGGTGAGGCAGAAGAGCGGCGATCCGCGTGGCTGCAGCCGCTGTCATGAGTGTCCCCATGCTGGCGGAGGTGAGGCAGAAGAGCGGCGATCCGCGTGGCTGCAGCCGCTGTCAGTAGTGTCCCCATATGCTGACGGAGGTGAGGCAGAAGAAGGACGATCCTCGCGGCTGCAGCGGCTGTAATGAGTACCGATGTCTTTGTACTTCCTTGTTTACCGGCGCCCCCTCATGACGTGTGACGCACATGGTCATGAGGGGGCGCCGGTAAACCAGGAAGTTCAAAGACATCGGTACTCATTACAGCCGCTGCAGCCACGTGGATCGTCGCTCTTCTTCTGCCTCACCTCCGCCAGCATATGGGGACACTACTGACAGCGGCTGCAGCCACGCGGGTCGCCGCTCTGCTGCCTCACCACCACCGCCAGCATGGAGACAGTAATGAAAGCGGCTGCAGCCACGCGGATCGCCGCTCTGCTGCCTCACTACCGCCAGCATGGGGACACTACTGACAGCGGCTGCAGCCACGCGGATCGCCGCTCTTCTGCCTCACCACCACCGCCAGCATGACAGCGGCTTCAGCCACGCGGATCACGGATCTTCTGCTCCAACCGCCGCCAACACAAGGAGTTCCGAGCCGCCATGCTGAGATGCCTGGATCGTCCTGCCATGGAGTGGCCTACTCTGAGGAGCCCCATGGAGCACGCTGATAGGTAATTCCTTCAGCTGTGCTTTCTGCATCTGGCGTTAGGGGACACATTTGGACTATAAGACGCAGGGACTTTTTCTCCCCAATTTTGGGGGAGAAAAAGTGCGTCTTATAGTCCGAAAAATACGGTACTTCATAAATATTTGCTCAATATGCAATTGATCTATGTATTCCTGTCCCTCCTCGGATGTGATTCTGGGTATAGTCATGTTTGAGGATGTATCCCTGAGCAGCCATGCAAGGAGTTTATCATTTTTGTCGCCTTTGGCAAAGACATGTTGTGTCTTAGCCAACATAGCTTTTTTACAGCAGTTTACCCTTAAAAGTTCTACCCTGCTCAAGGATGTCTGCCATTCCTTAAAGGTTTGAACAGACTTTGTTTCAACATGTTTCCTTTCTGCTTGTTCAGCTTTAGTCTCAGCATTGTCGAGCAGAATAGTATTTTGTTTCCTAGCATTAACAATTTCTGCTATGTAGTAACCTCTAAGGCACGCTTTATGGGCATCCCAAACCACATCCGAGGAAGTTGTCCTATCATTCTCTGACCAATAGTGTTGCATTTTTTTAGTGATGGCTGTGTCTACCAGTGGGTCTGATATCCAGTACCTGGACAATCTCCAGGACCTGGACCTCATGGCCCCCTCCATTTTTAAGTCTATGAGTACTGGGGAGTGATCAGATATACCCCCAGGAAGTATGTCTATCACTTGTACCATCGGCAGGACGTCTGTGGTCGTGTATATAAGGTCTAACCTTGACAGAGTTCTATGCGTCAGTGACGTACAGGTATATTTTTCTAAGTTCGGATATTTCCATCTCCATACATCAATCAGTGCATATGTATCTGCCCAGGATAACAAATCAAATCTCTCGGGTGTAGTGTGAGTCAACCTGTCCTTGTCAGGGTTTGGTGCTAAATTGAAGTCCCCGGCCCAGAGAACCTTAGCCGGCGGGAGCTGAGCTATAATACTGATTATATCATTTAGTAGTGTTGCATCCCCAGTAGGAGGGAGGTACATGCCAACAATTATAAAAGAAGACCCATACAAATCCGCCTGTACCAGCACGTATCTACCAAAGGTGTCCAGCCTGACCTGTTGTATCGTCATATTTAGTGATTTATGGAATAATATGCTAACCCCTCTGGAGTGAGTGGAATATGTGGAATGAAAGTAATGTCCAACCCAGGGCTTTTTTAAAGCCATAATAGTGCTGCCAGTTAGATGAGTTTCCTGTAGGACACATATATGGGGATGGTATTTTTTAAGGAAACCAAAAACCAGGGCTCTCTTAATTTTAGAATTAAGGCCTCGGACGTTCCAAGAAACACAGGTCAAGCTGGACGGCACATTTATTTGTTTGGTATTCGCCATTGCAGTTGACTGTATCTATCAAGGAGATATATGGCATCATTTAGACATTTCAGTATCCAGATGAGAATAGAATAGTAAGAGCAAGAAAGAAGGAAAAAGTAGAAGAGGAAAGAGATAAAGATAATCACCAGCGTGTAACTGCACACGCTAGTGTAGTGGGGGGGGGGGGGGGGGGGTGGATTAGCGAACCGATTGGATCCGCTGCCCAGCAACACCCAGATATACCTGGGAGGATAAAAAAGAACTTATATGTATAGTTAACTGGTAGCAGTATTAGGATCTGTTACAGGCCGAGCATCATTAAATGTGGGAAACCGTTTACCTAGCCAATTCGTTATATTATGAAGTTATACTAGTGCCGTCTTATACAGGTGCATATATCTAATTATATTATGTTATGTAGATATTAGATGTAGACAATGTAATTTCATCGTACAGTCACTCAGGGTAAACTCGCGAGTGGGATTAGTCCTCATTAAGTTCACTATAATAGTGGGCAGCAGTGGGCTAGGTGTTCGGTATGGAACAGGAGCTCTGCGGATATTGGAGGGGAGGGGTGAGAAACGCTAGTCAGCATGCTTCAGTGTTCAAAGTACAAGATTTCTGAGGAGGTCTTATCACCACCATAGGGGCTATGCGGTTGATAATTCATTTTAATATAAAATATATTCTTAATTATATATGAGTGCACCTGCTCACTCTTGTGTACAAAGTTTAGATGCCGACCAGGGAGTAGGAGATTATGTCGTCAGTAAGTTAATGTGCTATATTTGAATCCTCCTAACTGTGCCTCAGCCCTCATTGCGTCATACTAATCACAGAGTGCATTCATTGTATTACTATAGTAGTAGCAGCCAACCCCAAATGTAAGTAAGCCAGTATTCAGCATTGGAAAGAGTTATCCCAGTCAGTATCTATGAGGACCTATTACTCTGTGGGAGTGGGGTCCCTTTTCCCGAGTGTCTTTCCTGGGAAGTATAACGTATAGGGTACTAGCATGCTCTCTCCCCTCTCAGGCTCGTCTGCACTCACAAGATCTACCCGTTTCCGAGTTCCATACGGACGCATTAAAGGGGTTCTGTGGGGGTTCCTGAAGATAAAAACTGCCACTTACCTTGGGCTTCTATCAGCCCCCTGCAGTGGTAATGTCCCACGCCGTCCTGCTCCCATCTGCCGTTCCCCGCAGCCGGCACCGAGCTATTATTCGGCTGTCACACAGACGAATAATGCGCGTTGCCGTGCCTCCGCTCGCGTCATCTGAGGCTTACTGCGCAGGCGCAGTACAACGGAGCCTTGTACTGCGCCTGCGCAGTAAGCTTCCGATGACGCAGGCGGAAGCAAGCGGGTGCGCGGCCACTCTAGCGCAGCCGCAGTTGGATCCCATGCCGCTTAGACCGGGGCCGGCGGCGGAGAACGGCAGATGGGAGGAGGATGGCGTGGGACATTACCGCTGCACCGGGCTGATAGAAGCCCAAGGTAAGTGTCCATTTTTTTCTTCCACAATCCCCCACAGAACTCCTTTAAGCTTTGCTTTGATGGTTAAGTGTCTGCTGCCCTCTAGCGGTGTAAATACTACCTTACAACTTGTTTACAGTTATATATCTCAAATAAGGTTTACGTGATATTTAGCTTGTCTTTCACCCACATAAAATACTTAACAGCATTAAATCAACAGATTCAGTTATATCAAACATTAATATTACATCAACTTAGTCTCAAGGCTCTATATAGACTTAGGTTAGAGTACTCAAGTTACTCATTCAGTAGTTAGCGATTACGGATATACAGTGAGGCACAATATGGAGTAAGTTTCTTCGTTAGGTAGGTGGCACTTCAGATTCTTTATGTGTATAATTCAAAAATAGAGGGGGGGGGGGGGGGGGAGGAGATGAAAAATCAGCTGCTCGGGGAGAGACCTGCAGTGGGCGAGGGATAGAATCAGGGTATGTCCATATCTAGGTATAGATTATATACAGCAGTCCAGTATTTTAATCCGCGCTGTGTGTCATTTTCAGCATGGTTTACATATATAAGGATGTTTCTTTGGTATTTCACGGAGAGTTATCCATTGCAGAAGTCAGTAAAGCACAGTTCTCAGTACTCATAAGATCAGGACAGAAGTTGTGAAAAAGTTCCCAGTTAGCTCCAAGTATAGTTATTCTGCATAGCAGCATGGTAGTACGTTCAGTGGCTGCTGTTAGAAGCTGACAACCTTCCAGGGCGGGTAGAAAGTGCGGGAAAAAAGGTAGTTTGAGGGTAAACACTCGGCGGATTATAAGCAGAGCCCGCCATTGTTCTGTGCAGGTGTCATGTCTGTTTAGACATATCCATGACCCAAAAAAAAATAAAAAATTAACAGACTGTAAGTCCCAGCGGTTAAGGTCTCCCTCCCCTCACACTCCATATGCATAACACAAGAAAGTTATAGATTAACCCCAGGATACTCACTCACTCCTTCGGGAGGGTGCCTATCCATTTCATGGCGTCCTCTGGTTTTTCAAAAAAACGTGTAGTTTCCCCATCTTGCACTCGAAGTTTTGCGGGAAATTGCATAGAGTAGTTGATATTTTTTTCCTTGAGCTTGTTCTTTACATGTTGAAACGATTTTCTTTGTTTTTGAGTTTCCATTGTGAAATCTGGAAAAATCATCAGTTTGGCGTTGTTAAAACGGATTTCACCCGCTTTCCTAGCTGCCGTTAGAATAGAATCTCGGTCTCTGAAATTTAAAAGCTTCAGTATAACCGGGCG
The DNA here is from genome assembly GCF_040937935.1 of Hyperolius riggenbachi. Taxonomy (NCBI): domain Eukaryota; kingdom Metazoa; phylum Chordata; class Amphibia; order Anura; family Hyperoliidae; genus Hyperolius; species Hyperolius riggenbachi. The sequence continues at coordinate 330,492,394 of NC_090651.1, read as the reverse complement.
AGGGAGAGCTCCTGGTGGGCCCAGTTTGGCCGGGACTCGATGTGCCCTCTCAACCACAAAGTGGTCAGAGAAGGTTTCTGGCGGTAATACTTTACGGAACATTTCCTCAATAAATGTGGCAGTGTTGCTCCCCTCAGCCCCTTCAGGCAAGCCCAAGACTCTTAGATTGTTCCTGCGGTTGCGGTTCTCCGCATCCACCGACTTTTCCTCCAGTTGGGTTAGGCGTAGTTTCATTCCCGGAATCGCTATGCTGTGAGTCTGCACCGTGTCCTCAAGATCCGAGGTGCGGCGTTCAAGCTCTTTGGTTCTGTCACGTAGCTTGCCCATGTCTCCTCTGAGTAGGCTCAGCCTGGAATCAAGATGGTCAATTTTAACCGTTAATGTGGTTTGGCAAGTGCGGATTGCATCTAAAAGCTCAGCAGGAGTCGGCATGTCCACCCTGTCCTCCGCTTGCTCGCGTGGGCTTCCACTCTCCTTGTTCTGTTTTCCCCGATTAGAGGAGCGGTGTTGTAATGGCGTAGAGGGTGGCTGCTCCGTCGTCTCAGCCGCTTCATCGCTGTCTTTGTTTCCCTTATTCACTTTAGGCGGCATGTCGGGGTATGGAGAGGCACGACACGTGGATCTCGGAATCCTCTCAGGCCCAGCACTGGACTCCCAGCACGCGTCCACAGATGATGGTCCGGCGAGGTTTTCTCCCTCAGGAGGTAAGCAATACGGCTCCAGTGTGTCGCTTCAGCTTTTTGAGTGTTCCCCAGCAGTTTTATGAGGGATTTTTGGGGTCTGTAGTCCGTCAAGGCTCTAGTAGGGATATGCCGGGCAGCGGAGCTCTGAAAAGAACGTCCACTCAGCTCGCCATGTTGGCCACGCCCCCCAATTCTTTATTTTTATCTGGTAAACAAGTAATAAGAATGCTAACCAGGTAATCCAAAAGTTAAAATCCTTATTACTTTTCTTGTTGATAAATGATCATTCCTCAGTTTACCTGACTCTTATTTGGTACATTGCTGCACAAAGGAAGTTGCAGGGCATGCTGGGTTGTCTTTTTTTGCTTCTTTACTTTAAACTCAGACTTAACTAATGCAGCCTGGTTGGCTGAAGCCGCTTTCCCTCCTGTTTTCCCCTCCCACACCTCTGTTCCTCTCTGACTGGCCAATATTTATCATGCTGAGACAATGCACATTCTATTGAAGAGCTGGGTGGGAGTGCCTGAAGACTGGTAGGAGGGCGGGCAATGTATACTCAATCAGGCAGAGGAGAGTAAGGGAGAAAATGACATCAGGTTTGGCTTCAAGATAGACCGTTAAAATGGAGAATCCTAAAAAGGATTTTCTCTTTTTTTACTATAGAAAAATCACTACATTCAAAATGTGGACAGTGCAATACATATGTTATGTAAGTAAAGAATTTATCTACTTATATACAGTATGTGTTTTTTTTTCTGAGATAGTATGGCTGACAGCTCCTTTTTAATCATAATGAGAAACTTAGGAGGCGCCCGGGATGTTCCAAAAAAATGAGATATGTGCCAATATAGATATTAAATAGTAACAACTCTATAGTTCGTAATTAATAGGTTGTACCTTAAAAGAGTAGTAGAAAAACCTTTTATTGGGCACAAGTTACAATTAATTAATAGTCATTTTAAGCTGCCCAATAAAAGATTTTTCTTTTACTCTAATTTGAAGCACTACTCTTTTAAGGTAAGACCAATTTATTACAAACTATAGATTTGCTACTAGTTAATACATAGGTCACAACTGTCCCTCTTTTGGAGGGACAGTCCCTTTTTGGAAGCCCTGTCCCTCTGTCCTCTTCATTTGTCCCTCTTTCAGGACTTTTTTGGGCACCACAAAAAATAAATGAAATCAATATGTAGTAGATCCTCCTTTTGCAGAAATTACAGCCTCTAAACTCTTCCTGTAGGTTCCAATGTGAGTCTGGATTCTGGTAGAAGGTATTTTGGACCATTCTACTTTACAAAACATCTCTAGTTTATTCAGGTTTGATGGCTTCTGAGCATGGACAGCTCTCTTTAAATTGGACTCAAATTAAAAATACAAGATTTCAGGAATGAAATCTATTTTCTAAATTATAATAATAAATAGCAGCCTTTTTTCAGCTGCATGATGACAAATATAAAATATTTTACATTTATTGGAGGAACCCCTCCCTTCCTTTCAAATTGCCGGGATTTTTCCGGCAAACTGGTGGAGTAGATGGTGTCCGGCAATGGAGGAATTGCTAATGGCTGCCCCCAGTATAACCCTAGCTATGAAATGAGAAGGGTGAAAAGCATGCACTGAAATGATCATAGGTTTGAAGGAGTGTTTATTTATCTTTGTATGTGTCAGAGTGGTGCAACTAAATTTTTTTAATTAAAAAAATGTTTGGTTTGGGTCCGCTTTAACTCACACCACAGATTTTCAATTATATTCAGGTCTGGGCCTGGGGACTGAAATGGCCATTCCAGAATGTTGTACTTGTTCCTCTGCATGAATGTCTTAGTGGGTTTGAGCATTGTCTTGTTGAAAGATTCAGCCCCTGCACAGCTTCAGCTTTATCACTGATTCCTGGACATTGGTCTCCAGAATCTGCTGATACTGAGTGGAATCCATGCGTCCCTCAACTTTGACAAGATTCCCAGTCCTTGAACTGGCCACACAGCCCCACAGCATGATGGAACCACCACCATATTTTACTGTAGGTAGCATTGTCTTTCTTGGAATGCTGTGTTATTTTTCCTCAATGCAAAACACCCATATAACTGAATTTTAGTTTCATCAGTCCACAGCACCCTATTCCAAAATGAAGCTGTATGGTCCAAATATGCTTTAGCATACCTCACGCGGCTCTATTTGTGCTGTGGGCGGAGAAAAGGTTTCCTCCGCATCACTCTCGCATACAGCATCTCCTTGTGTAAAGTGTGCCGAATGGTTGAATGATGCAGAGTGATTCCAACTGCAGCAAGATGATGTTGTAGGTCTTTGGTGTTTGTCTGTGGGTTGACTGACTGTTGTCACCATTCGTTGCTTTTATCTATCCGAGATTTTTCTTGGTCTGCCACTTCAAACCAAAACTTGGACTGAGCCTGTGGTCTTCCATTTCCTCAATATGTTCAGAACTGTGGAAACAGACAGCTGAAATCTCTGAGACAGCTTTGGATTCACCTGTCTTTCTAGGTCAGGGATCACTGAGATTACCAAGCCAATTTGATTTCAAATAAATTAGTTCTAAAGGTTTTGGAATCAATAAAATGACAAATGTATTTATGCACCTGCCTAATTTTGTTTAAACATATTTTGCACACTTTCTATAAATCCAATAAACTTCATTTCACTTCTCAAATATCACTGTGTGTGTCTCCTATATGATATATTTAACTGACATTTTTATCATAACAACCAACGATTTATACAGGAAAATCATGACGATTAACAAGATTGCCCAAACTTTTGCATCCCACTGTATCTTCTTTGCTACATACCTACCTGGGAACCATCGATAATACACCAGATCGATCTCCTCTACGTACCTTGAATGTGGCACTTCCTGTCTGTCTCCTGCAGGAATTTATATTTTTTTCAGCAGAAGTATCTTTTTTTCCGCTTGATAATTCTGTGTGTGAAACTGAAGTTTTGCAGAAAGAAACATAGTTCCTCATTACAGCAGCAGATGGCTACAACATCTGTTCAGATTTACAGTTTTTTTTAACCAGCTGGGCGGTATGGACGAGCTCAGCTCGTCCAGTACCGCCGGAGCCTGCCGCTCAGGCCCTGCTGGGCCGATTTGCGCCAAATAAAGTGCAGCACACGCAGCCGGCACTTTGCCAGCCGCGTGTGCTGCCCGATCGCCGCCGCTCTGCGGCGATTCGCCGCGAGCAGCGGCGAAAGAGGGTCCCCCCAGCCGCCTGAGCCCTGCGCAGCCGGAACAAAAAGTTCCGGCCAGCGCTAAGGGCTGGATCGGAGGCGTCTGACGTCAGGACGTCGGCTGACGTCCATGACGTCACTCCGCTCGTCGCTATGGCGACGGTGTAAGCAAAACAAGGAAGGCCGCTCATTGCGGCCTTCCTTGTTTATTCTGGGCGCCGGAGGCGATCGGAAGAACGCCTCCGGAGCGCCCTCTAGTGGGCTTTCATGCAGCCAACTTTCAGTTGGCTGCATGAAATAGTTTTTTTTTAATTTAAAAAAAACCCTCCCGCAGCCTCCCTGGCGATCTTATCAGAACGCCAGGGTGGTTAATTTATTTTAAAAGGAACCCGGTCTGAAGCTTGGATCAAAAAATCCTCTCCTGTCGCTCAGGACTAACCTTAGCATTGGAGTCTCACTTCTCTTTTGGCACGATCACAGCCTGTGTAGCTCATACATGAGCGGCTCCATTTTACTACAGAGGCGCAGGCTATTCTCGTGCCTGAAGAGGAGCGCGTCTCTGATCTTTTTGAAATGTCATTGTTGGAAATGTCGGAGCGGGGGGTAAGTGATCAACAGCAGCGGAGGACCAGAGGACACTGGGCGAAGCCTCTATAGGATCCAGGGGCTTCCCTTTTTTTTCAATGGACTCTCTCTCTCTCTCTCTCTCTCTCTCTCTCTCTCTCTCTCTCTCTCTCTCTCTCTATATATATATATATATATATATATACATACACTAAACCTGATGCGAATATAGGTCGGGGCACCTTGTAGTCCTTTTCCCCCAACTGCACTACACTAACCCCTGCTGGCCACCCCCCCAACTACAGTACACTTTACTACATACTACACTACACTCTGCTGCACCCCTTCCCCAAGCTAGGTTACACTTCCCTACACTACACAACACTAATCCCTGCTGCTCCTCCTTCCCCCCAGCTATGTTACACTACACTACAGCAGGGAACTAACAGTGGAAGCTAAACTGAAGAAAATTAGTCACCCAGCATGCTCCATCCTGGGAGTGGGGACAGCTACAATGACCCCAGGTGATGCCCCATACCCCCCTCCCACAGATGCCCAGTGGCGGCAGCATGTTAAGGTCACCCAGCATGCTTCATTGCAGGAGCGGTGACAGCTTCAGTGTCTCCAGGGGATGCTCAATACTTGTATCCCTCTCTCCCTCCACTGCGCAGCAGCTCCAGCTGATTGTCACCCTGATCCATTGCAAGTGCAGTGACTGCAGCAATGTCCCCGATGATCTTCTAATCCCTCCTGTGCGCGTCGGGTGTAGCTTTTTGTCACTTACCCTGCTCCATTGTGAGTGCAGTGACCGCAGCAATGTCCCTGATGATTCTCCAATCCCTCCTGTGCGCGTCGGGAGTAGCTTTTTGTCACTTACCCTGCTCCATTGTGAGTGCAGTGACCTCAGCAATGTCCCCGATGATCCTCCGATCCCTCCTGTGCGCGTCGGGAGTAGCTTTTTGTCACTTACCCTGCTCCATTGTGAGTGCAGTGACCGCAGCAATGTCCCTGATGATCCTCCGATCCCTCCTGTGCGCGTCGGGTGTAGCTTTTTGTCACTTACCCTGCTCCATTGTGAGTGCAGTGACCGCAGCAATGTCCCTGATGATCCTCCGATCCCTCCCGTTCGCATCAGCTATAGATTTGTGTCACTCACCCTGCTCCTTTGCGGGTGCAGTGACAGCGGCAATGTCCAGGGTTCCTCTGCTCCCTCCTGTGCGCGGCGGCTGCAGCCCGTTATCACACAGTCTGGCGTGTCCCGGGAGCCGGCCATTCTCTCCATACTTTGGCAGGCATTGTACTACACTGTAGCTTTAAGGGCCCCCCACGTGATGACCTCATCCAGCAAGGCCTCTTTGCTACAGTGTAGTACAATGCCTGCCGAAGTATGGAGAGAAGAGCCGGCTCCCAGGACACGCCAGACTGAGTGATGATAACGGGCTGCAGCCGCCGCACACAGGAGGGAGGTATCAGAGGAACCCTGGACATTGCCGCTGTCACTGCACCCACGATGGAGCAGGGTGAGTGACACATCAGGCTGGAGCCGCTGTGCACGGGGATGGAGGAGGGGACCACTAGACTGCCAGGGATTAATTTTTGGGGAGGCTGTGAGGCCACATTCGGACCATTAGACGCATCAACATTTTTCCCCTCTTTTGGGGGGTAAAAAAAAAGTCTTATGGTCCGAAAAATACAGTATATATATATATATATATATATATATATATATATATATATATATATATACTAGCTGATTGCCCGGCGTTGTCCGGGTATGTATTTGGCTGGTGTTGGCTCTGGATACTTTTTCTAACCCTAACACACAATTACTCAATAACCAAGTTTGTGAGCTTTGCGATCTTTGGTATCAATAATTTGCATTGCAATGAAAAAATCTGATTGGCTGTTTGTGGCTCCACACCCTTTTCTGAATTGGAACCCCAGTCACCCAATAACCAACTGTACCAAGTTTGAGGCCTGTGCCATTAACAGTGCAAGAATGGTAGCAATTAAATATTCCCCTTGAAAAGCAATAGGTGAAGTGTGATTCACTTTTGTAGACTCCACCCACTTTTCTGAATATTAATCCCAGTCACCCAGTGACCAACTGTGCAAAGTTTAAAAACCCTGCCATTAACAGTGTAAGAATGGCTGCTGTTTACATTTTCCCAGTGAAATTTGTATTTGTCTCCACCCACTGATGACCCGGCGTTGCCCGGGTATGTATTTGACTTGTGTTTGCTCCGCCCACTTTCTAACTCTAACGCACAAACACTCAATGATCAAGTTTGTGAGCTTTGGGGTCCTTGGCATCAATAATTTGTATATTCCCATAGAAATTAAACAAATCAGATAGGCTGTTTTTTGGCTCTGCCCCTCTCCAGCATTTGAACCCCAGTGACCCAATGGCCAACTGTAGCAGGTTTGAGGCATCTGCTATTAACAGTGTAAAAATGGCAGCAATTTAAATATTCCACTTGAAAATCAACAGGTGAATTTTGATTGGATATTATAGGCTCCACCCACTTCCCAGAATATTAATCTCAGTCACTCAGTGACCATCTGGGCAAAGTTTGGGAACCCTGCCATAAACAGTGTAAGAAGGGCTGCAGTTTACACTTTCCCAGTGAAATTTGGTTTTGGCTCCGCCCACTTTTTGTAACCTGGACACAAAGTCACTACTAAGTGACCAGATTTGTGAGCTTTGGGGTCCTTGGCATCAATAATTTGTATTTTCCCATGAAATGAAACAAATCTGATTTACTGTTTGTGGCTCTGTCCCTTTTCTGAATTTGAACCCCAGTGACCCAATGACCAACTGTACCAGGTTTGAGGCTTGTGCCATAACAGTGCAAGAATGGCAGCAATTTTAATATTCTCCTTGAAAAGTGACATGTGATTTTTGATTGGCATTTTTAGGTTCCACCCACTTTTCTGAATATTAATCCCAGTCACCCAGTAACCAGCTATGCAAAGTTTGAGAACCCTGCCATTAACAGTGAAGAAGGGCTGCAGTTTACAATTTCCCAGAAAGATTCACAGTTTTTAACTCCACCCTTTTTTATAACCTGGACACACCGTCACTACTCAATGACCAAGTTTGTGAGCTTTTGGGTTCCTGGCATCAAAATTGTGCTAATGGAAGCAGTTTATTCAGTTCTGGCTGTTTTTGACTCCGCCCCTTTACTGAATTTGAACCCCAGACACTTAACGACCGACTGTAGCAGGTTTGAGGCCTCTGCTATTAACAGTGTGAGAATGGCTGCAGTTTCAATATTCCCCTTGAAAATCAATAGGTGAATTTTGATTGGCTGTTGTAGGCTCCACCTACTTTTCCAAACATTATTCCTAGTCACCCAGTGACCAACTATGTGAAGTTTGAGAACCCTGCCATTAACAGTGTAAGAAAAGCTGCAGTTTACATTTTCCCATGTAAAAAGTTAGTTGTTTTTGGCTCCGCCCACTATTTCTAATTTTGCCATACAGTCACTTAATGACCACCTTTATGAGCTTTGGGGTCCTTGGCATCAATAAGTTGCATTTTACCATTGAAATTAAACAAATCTGATTGGCTGTTTTTGGTCTGCTCCCTTCAGAATTTAAACCCCAGTCTCCCAGTGACTGACTGTAGCAGATTTTAGGCCTCTGCCATTAAGAGTGCATGAATGGCAGCAATGTAAATATTCCCCTTGAAAATCAAAACGTGAATTTTGATTGGCTGCTGTAGGCTCCACCCACTTTTCTGAATATTAGTCCCAGTCACCCAGTGGCCAACTGTGTCACGTTTGAGAACCCTGCCAATAACAGAATGGCTGAAATCAATCTAACAAATCTGATTGGCTGTTTGCGGCTCCACCCCTTTAATGAATTTGGACCCCAGTTACCCAATGACTGACTGTATCAGGTTTGAGGCCTCTGCCACTAACAGTGTAAGAATGGTAGCAATGTGAATATTCCCGTTGAAAATCAATAGGTACATTTTGATTGGCTGTTGTAGGCTCCACCCACATTTCTGAATATTCATCCCAGCCACCCAGTGGCCAATTGTGTAAAGTTTGGGAACCCTGCCATGTTAAGAATTTAGCTGTTGGCACTGCCCACTTTTTCTAACCTTGACATACAGTCACTCAATTATCAAGTTTATCAGCTTTGGGGTCCTTGGTATCAATATTTGTATATTGCCATTGAGAAATAAACAAATCTGGCTGTTTGTGGCTCTGCCCCATTTCTGAATTTGGACCCCAGTCACCCAGTGACCAACTGTACCAGGTTTGAGGCATCTGCTTTTAACAGTATAAGAGAATGGTAGCAGCTTAAACATTCTCTTTGAAAATCAAAAGGTGAATTTTTATTGGCTGTTGTAGGCTCCACCTACCTTCCAGAATCTTAATCTCAGTCACCCAGTGACCAACTGTGCAAAGTTTGAGATCCCTGCCATTAACGGTGTAAGAATGGCTGCAGTTTATATTTTCCCAGTAAAAGTTGTTTTGGCTCCACCCACTTTTTGTAACCTTGACACACAGTCACTCAATGACCAAGTTTGTGAGCTTTTAGGTTCCTGGCATCAAAAATGTGTGAATGGAGGCAGTTTATGCACCAAGAAAGTCTGATTGGCTGTTTGTGGCCCCGCCCCTTTAGTGAATTTGGACCCCAGTCACCCAATGACCAACTGTAGCAAGTTTGAAGCCTCTGCCATTAAAAGTGTAAGAATAGCAGCAGTTTAAATATTCCCCTTGAAAATCAATAGGTGAATTTTGATTGGCTGTTGTAGGCTCCACCCATTTTCTTGAATCTTAATCGCATATGTCCAGTGACCAAGTGTGCCAAGTTTGAGAACCCTGCGATTAACAGTGTCAGAATGGCTGCAGTTTACATTTTCTCATTTAAAATGAACGGCTGAAATTTGATTGGATGTTCTATGCTCCGCCCACTTTTCCTGGATTTGTAACCCCGGTCACCAAGTGACCAACTGTGCCATGTGTGGGGACTCTGGCTTGATTACTGTGAGAATGGCAGCCTTTTACATTTTTCCCATTGACTTGAATGGGTGAAATCTGATTTGCTGTTTGTAGCTCCGCCCACGTGTGCAGGGGGGGCGCAAGACCCCCAGAACATATTATCCCAGGTAGTAAGGGATCTGTATACCAAGTTTCGTTCAAATCGGTCAAGCCGTTTTTGCGTGATCGCGGCACATACACACATACACACACACACACACACATACATCCGATTTTATAAATATAGATATATATATATATATATATATATTATTATTTTTTTCAGCTAGAAGTTGAATTACTAGCAGGAATGGTCAATGAGAGGCAATTAACTATTAGTTAATACAGACATATGCAATGATAAAACAAAACCATTTAACCACACTGGCTTCATTCAGTTAATTCATTTTTAAGCCGCTTGAATTTGCATAAAAATTCTGCATCAACTCTGAATTATTTTTTATGGGCCTGAGCAGGTGCATAGCTAGAAGACACTAAGCCCCATAGCAAAATTCTGCTTGCACCCCCCCTCCCCCCGTTAGGGTAGTCTCATCCCACAAGCGGTATTATGATGGCCACATTTGTTCCTGCCCCTCAAAGGACAAACAAGGTGAAAATAAACTGATAAGAAAAAAAAAATTGTATTTATCCTCAGTCTCCTAAAAATGACTTTTTGTTAAGATATCCCACAGTTTTACTTTGTATTTAAATCTTTCACTAATTTTTAAGTGTTTACTGTTTCATTGTATCTGCTCAATGACACCTTCATTTAATTATGAAATAGCTCAAATCTATGAATTATTGACCCTTTTTATCTCTATCCTGCTCTCAGAAGGGCCCTCTCAGTGTGAAAGGGCCCTTATTGACATCTGAAAATCTTGGTGGTCTAACGTTTGCCTCGATGAAAGTCAAACCCACAGATTCTCTTTATTGTTTAGGATCAGAGATGTTGAAGAGCATGAAAAAAAAATCAAATGATTGCATATTTAAGCAAATAGTACCCATTATTAACACAATTCGCCATACAGTATTTCTTTGTGTCATTTGCAAATCACCACTGTAAATGTGACACCTGGAAGCAGGACCTACTATTCAGGGGAACCAACATTCTCACCTACATGGAGGAAGGCACACGCAGGGGACAGACTTCCTGTCTCCATGAACATGACACATAAATTAGAAAATCTACAGACCACAAAAAATAAAAAAAGTTAAGTCTTTATTACTCGTACTTATTCATGAAATGTATAAACATTTATAATACAGCATTTTATACAGGTTTTCTTTTAAGCCCCTTTTACAGTAGGAGCCAAAACCTGCATTGTGTTACCCCATTTTACCGCAAGGGGGCGCAAAAGCAATGTAAGTCAATGGAGACGTTCACACCTATTGCAGTGCGTTGCTCTGGAAGTATCAGATCTGAGGCAAGGGCTGCAGCGTGTAACTGCAAGCACTGCACTTAACGCATGGTGTTTGGGGTAATGTAGGTCTATGGGCAATGCACATAGTGTAAACGTTGGAACACAGAGCATGTGCGCACCGATAGGTATCCCAGCGACTTACTTCCTGCCCAGCAGGGAGTACATCACTGAGCGGGGGTGCGATGCTATGCATATGACCCCATTAGCGCACTCTGCTGCAGGGTCATATGACTGAGGTTTTTGGCGTTGTGGTGTAATGCGGTAATAGCATCACATCGTACCACAAAAAATGTGTAAGACCAGCTTCAAGGAAAGCTCTAGTAAAATGGAAATGGGCTGACATCTTTTCAAAATGCTGTTTGCTTGACTGGTATACTGCCCTTCAAATACTTTCGGCCACTAGGGCAAAATGAATCTGCATGTATCTGCATCATGTGGTCTGACGGATGTCTCACCCCACATATGTGCTCCAGGCGCAGGACTATTTAAAGCAAAAGAGAAAAATTGTAAAGAAAAAACAAAAAGCGGGCCTCTGCAGAGATCTTAAAGGGGATCTGTTTAAAAAGACTAAAGAAGTCACCAGGGCTGGATTTACCATAAGGCACTGTAGGCTTGTGCCTACAGACGCCTGATGATGGAAAAGCAGCTCACTTCCCTCCCCGAGTGCCTCTCTCCCTCCTTCCCTATGCAGAGTCCCGAGCTGAGCATAAAGGAGAGGTTACTCACATAGGTCTCAGCATTCCACAGATGAGATCTCCCTTCAGTCAGGTGCATCACTAGCTACTTAATACTGAGGATATCTCTGGCTAACTAATGCTATGAGGCATCTGTAGCTACCTATGATGGGCAAGGGACGCAAGGGAGAAGTGACAGCCAGCACACTTGATGGGCTGTTTGGTAGGTGTTAGTAGGTTCATGGAGGGCGAAGTGTAGGGTGCTAGGACATCTGTTCCTAAAAGCTCCTGGAATGTAAATTCGGGCCTGGATGTCACCCTCTATAATCCTCTGAAATTGCTAATCATCAATTTTAATATTAACCACTTATAGTGTAAAGGTTAGCGACAGGGAGTCTCTCTACTTATTGAGGTACCAACAGTCTCTAGCGAGGTGCCCAATTTTGTTACAGTTGTAACAAACTTTTTTCTTATTCCACGAGGCCTGATAGGAAGGTTTGGGTGCTGGTTTGGGCTCTAGTTTGCGCTTCTTTTGAACACCGCCTTCATGGAGACCAAGATGATGGCATTGATGACAGGAGGAGGACGACTGTGAGGTCTGCTCATCTCCACTGGTGGAAGGTGTAGGTACATTTGGAACTTTTTCCTCCTTGCCTTTTGGAAGCTGTTTCATTATCTCTAATAATTGTGCAAGAGTAGAATCTCTAAATTGTGGTGTGAAGAGCCCCCCAATCCCAGGAGGGGGTGACAGCGCAGTATTGGTCTCAAGTTTACTTTCATCCGGCGCACATTTTCCTTCCTGCCTCCACAGCATTAAAATTAATCTCTCTCGTATTTCGCCATATTCCAAAACCAATCTTGCTAAATGGTTCAAGACTTGGGAGTCAAAGGAGCCCTCTTTGGGCCACCATAATTTTTGATTTTGAGTACTCAGTTTAGTAAACTTACACCATTTAGCCATGTATTGACAGGACTGAATTCCATATTTATGGAACATTACCGAAATTGGTGATTTGTTTTCACAGCTCTCTTCCCTCCTTTCCAGTGTACCCAACAATTTCATTTGCTTAAGGTCTCTGTTTGATACGTTTGTGTTTTGAGGTTTGTTAGACTCCATCTTGGTCTTTATGCCTCTTCCAGCAGCAAAGATATTCTGGAGGCTGCAGGGATCTATACCACCGATCCGTCTCTCATGTGAGGTAGAAGCACAGTGAAACCCGAAGATGCCTTCTGGAGCTTACTTCTGGTAGCAATCCTAAAGGGAAGGGCAGTTGAGAGACAACCGAAGGCTTTCTTCTGAGACCCACTGCAGAGGTAACGTTTTTGATTGTCTGTGAACAAAAGAAAATACAAGAAATCAGAATGAGCCCATAAATCTCCATGTACTCAAAAATATTTGACAAAGATTATCTAATAACAAAAAATATGGCTTGAGGTACAAACATTCTCCATAGATAGGGGGATACCTACAAATCATTTTACGATTTAGTAAATTTATAGAGCTGACATCTTCCATAGAGCTGTACAGAGTACCATATATTGTCTTGTCACTTAACTGTCCTCAGCATAATCTAATTCCTGCCATAGTCCTATGTCTATGTATGTATTGTGTAGTGTATGTATTGTATTCTAGGGCCAATTTAGGGGAGAGCCAATCAACTTATTTGGATGTTTTTTTGTGATGTGGGAGGAAGCTCGAGTGCCCGGAGGAAACCTATGCAGATATGGGAGGACATACAAACTCCTTGCAGATAGTGCCCTGGCTGGGATTCAAACTGGGGAGTGCTAACCGGGTACAGTTGGAAAATGGCACAGGGTGAAAAATGGTGCGCCGTTCCACAGATAAATGTATCATAAATTGCTATTTACCGTTTTAATGTAAATCCATTGTTTAACCACCTAAAGACCTCTCCACACCAATGGGTGTGGACGTGGCGGCAGCCCCAGAACCGCCTAACGCCAATTGGCGTCAGGTCATGGAGCCAGCTACTGAAGGAGATTGTACGCAGGCTGCATGCTATTGCCGCTCGGGAGACTGTTAGACGGCGCGGTCGCCGTCTATTTACATAGTGCAGCACTGCGACAAGAGAGCGATCAGCTCTCATAGGCAGAAGCCTATGACAGCCGATCGCGTGATTGGCTGGCTGGGGGGAGGGAGGGGTTTGCAAAAAAGAAAAAAACATTAAAAAAAAAAAAAGATACAAAAACACACACAAATATTTAAAAAAATAAAACAAACAACTGGGGGGTGATCAGACCCCACCAACAGAGAGCTCTGTTGGTGGGGGGAAAAGAGGGGAATCACTCCTGTGCTGTGTTGTTCGGCCCTGCAGTTTGGCCTTTAAGCTGCAGTGGCCATTTTAGTAAAAATTAGCCTGGGCCTTAGGGGGGTTTAGCACTGTGTTCCTTGAGTGGTTAATACATTAAACGGTAAATAGCATTTTATCACATTTATCAGCGGAACGGTGCCCCATTAAAAAATGCAGCAGGGCTAGTATTAGGCAGCGGGGGTCGGGGGGGAAGAGGCATTGGGGGTGGAGGGAGGATGTGTGCATATGCATACATTACCATGTCCCGACCGGCAATCGCTCCTTCACTTTCTAGTTAGTTTGCAGGAATCCTGCAGCCAGCCAATCACCATGCGGGTACAGAAGCCACATGGTGATTGGCTGGATGCAGGAGTACAGCAAACTAACTGAAGAAGCGGAGTGAAGGATCGATCGCCGGCTAGGACAAGGTAATGGATGTTTATGCATATGCACACATCCTCCCTCCAATGTTCCGCTGCCTCTCTCCCCCGACCCCCGCTGCCTAACACTAGCCCCCTGCATTTTTTAAGACTTATAACGCTATTTAGCGTTATAAGTGTAAGGCACACTGCCTGCGCCATTTAACACTTATAATTGAAGTCAATGCAGCGCCATTTCTATTATCCCAGTTCTGTGCGCCATTTTTATCTGTCCTGGTGTTAACCACCTAAAAAGCATCTCCCACACAGGACACTACCTAACTTCTGGTGCATGCTCTGATTATTTCATGACTAGACTATTGCAACTCTCTGCTCTTCACAGGAGCGTAACTAGGACCCACTGGCCCCCCCCTGCAGAAATTGTGAGCGGGCCCCCCAGCCCGCTCAGGGCTGTTTTGGGGGGCTGGAGTGGTCGCAGCATGGAGGGGAAAGCCATGGCCATACATCAGCAGGGAGGAAGGGGGGGGGGGAACGGTCCCCCCCCTCCCTCACCTCAGGCTCTCCCCTCTGTGCTCCCCTCCAGCATCAATGATTGTCTCTGTGCAGGCGGCGGCCAGATATACATACCTTCCTGCATTCCACCGTGGATGTTCCACCTCTAGTGTCTGATGCGACTTCCTGTATAGACAGGAAGTCACAGACGCTAGAAAGAGGAAAATCCACAGTGGAATGCAGGAAAGTATGTATATCTGCCCGCCGCCTCATTAATGCTGGAGGGGAGCGCAGAGGGGAGAGCCCGAAGTGAGGGGGCAGGGGACCGTCCCCCCTCCCTGCCGATGTGTGGCCATGGCTTTTCCCTCATGCTGCGACCCCTCCAGCCCCCCAAAATGGCCCTGAGCAGGCCGGGCCCTCTCGCGGGTGCAGTGGCTGCAGCCCCTATTGTTAAGCCCCTGGCTCTGCAGCCTCCCTGCCAACCGTTTGGCCCCACTACAATCAATCATGAACTCTGCTGCACGACTTATTTACTCTCCTCCCGCTTCTCTAGCCCTATTCCCCCTCTGTCAGTCCCTTCACTGGCTGCCACTCACACAATTCTAATGCCTGGTACACACCATGCAATTTCCCGTCAGATAGCTGGGTCAAATCGTTTATTTCTGACAAGTCTGATCTGATTTCCGATAATTTTTTTTTTGCTTTTCTGATCATTTATAAAGAAAATCAATAAGAAAAACAATGGGAAATTAGATTGGACCTTATGGAATTCGACATCTTTCTGAAGGAACATTGCATGGTGTGCCCCAGGCATTCTTGCCTGCAAAGCTCTTCACAATCTAGCTTCTTTTCTAAATAAACTTATTTCCAGATACCATCCTGCATACTATCTCCACTCTACTAATAATATTCTCTGGTCACCTCTCCTCACTTCCGCTTACAAGACTTCTCTCGATCCTTTCCCCTCTTCTGGAACACTCTCCCCAACACATCCGCTACTCACACACACTCGTGGCCGAATTTGAGGCAAGGCCACAAAGGCCATGGCCTAGGGCTCCAGGATGTAAGGGGCAAACAGTGGGCTGGCACACTAAGGCAGTTAAACTGCCAAACATGTAAAGCAGTCACAAACCCAGTCCGCGGCCGCCCTGCTTCCACGGGCAAGCAGTGGAGCACTGGTCCTTTGCTCCTCACATCTTGCCCCCCCCCCCCCTTCCCCAAGCACAGAATGGAGAAAGCATAGGACCAGGGAGGTACACAGGATGGGGAGCACAAGATGAGAGCACAGGACCAGGGGAACAAATGGGAGAGGGGGAGCACACAGGACAGGCGGTGCACAGGATGGGGCGGTTGGGGGGGGGGGGGGGGTTTGAAAGGTAGGGTTGGTGACAATGGCCTAGGATGGTAAAATGCCCAAATCTGGCCCTGCCCACACTTACCCTTTTTAGGCACAACCTGAAACTCACCTCTTCAGGCAAGCATACTCTCCTACCTAGGGCACTTTGGCCATTGACCACCACTTTTTGCTATCTCACACACAGCTTTCCTTCACCTACTGTCCTATCCCTTAAATCTTTAGGCTGTGATGCTGGGAATACACGGCTTGATTCTGAGTCATTTAAATGGCTCGATAGATAATTTCCGACATGTCCAATCACCCACCCGCTCGATTCTGCATCGAGGTAAATGGAAAAAGATAAGAAAGCATACTTGGCTCTCATGAAAAGAACTCTGCTAACCCCTATGAAGACAACAGAGACCCCCAGGCTTGACTGTCTGCTATCCACAACCATCAGATTCGGATCTGGCATGTCAACGGCAATCGGTGCAGCAGACCGATTGCAATTGCGTTCTCTTTTCTCATGCCTCTTCCGTGACAGGTACTCCCAGTGACATCACCTGCCAGCAGTAAAAATTTCACCATGTGATATGTCAGAATGTAAATCAAGGAGAGGAAAGCTTTTACAATGGGCAAACACTGACTTAGGCTTCTTGCACACCAAGACGTTGCGTTAGGTGCCACGTTAAGGTCGCATAACGTGCACCTAACACAACGTATGGTGCTGCAAGAGCTGACGGTAGAGTGAGCCGCGTTAGGCGGCCCGATTCCTATAATGTCTCCCAGAGTGGCGCTGATTGGCCAGCGGGACCACGTGATGCGGAGCGAGACACTCCGCATCACGTGGTCCCGCCGGCCAATCAGCGCCCGCCAGTGCAGTGAATATTAAGTAGCCATGTGCGCGGCTACTGTAGCTGGCTCTCTCCGCCCCCCACTGCGCATGTGCAAACAGTCTAACGCGGCTATAGCCGCTCCAACGCCGTAGCATGCTGCACTTTGCGGGGAACGTGCAGCATTACATGTAACGCAACGTGGGCTGTGTGAACAGCCCACTTGTGTTACATTGCTGTGCGTTGGGGGACCGTTACAGGCGCACTAACGTGCGCCTGTAACGTCTTGGTGTGTAAGCAGCCTAAATCATTTATACATAATTATTGTAAAAATAAAGCACTTTTTTATTAGATAATTTTCACTGGAGTTCCTCTTTAAGCACACGATCACATGACATGCATCAGGAGACAGTGGATGGCAGCATAAAGCATGCAGCTGCTGGAGCAGCATAATATACACTGAGCTTATCCTGCAACATGAGGAGGATCGGGCTTCCATATCCCCCAGGGGCCCATCACAGTTGCGAGAGCGATTGTCGCACCTGAACCTGCGGAATCTGGAAATCAGACCCTTACTGTCACTTTTCAGGCTTCTTTTACACTTCAAATCGCAATACCGTTCCAATTTGTGCTTCCGATTTTCACTGGATTCTAGCAACACAAGAAAAACGCAGCGTGCAAGACCTTCTTTTTTAAAAGGGAACTGAAGTAAGAGGTATACGGAGGCTGCCATTTTTATTTCCTTTTAATCAATACCAGTTGCCTGGCAGCCCTGCTGGTCTATTTCTCTGCAGTAGTATCTGAATAACACCAGAAACAAGCATGCAGTTAGTCTTGTCAGATCTGACTTTAAAGTCTGAAACACCTGATCTGCTGCATGCTTGTTCAGGGGCTATGGCTAATAGTATTAGAGGCAGAGGATCAGCAGGGCTGCCTGGCAACTGGTATTGCTTAAAAGGAAATAAACATGGCAGCCTCCATATACCTCTCTCTTCAGTTCCCCTTTAGTCGCACCAAAATTGGAATCGCATGTAGTGCAAAAGAGCCCTCAAAAAGCCAGCCCACCAACCAGCTTCATAAATGATGAGACTCTTACCTGGCCAGCAGTTGGGATCTCTTGCGGGACAAAGGTGGGGTGTAAGGACCAAAAAGATTAGATGAAGGAAACCTACCGCAATTTGTATAATAAAAAAAAACCCTTAAAATTCATAGGCACAGAAAAGAGAGCGCAGAGACGCTGATGAGGCAGATGTGTTGGTGCTGAAGTCTCTCTTGCAACATATCTTATTTGTACAGCACATTCTGCTAGCCTGGCCAAAGAGATAAAAGTTTCAGGAAGTCCCTCACACACTGCTGTGCTCAGGCATTGGCTATAATGGCACATGCATCTGTCTGCAACTGTTCCAGGAAGCCAGAGGGTGGAGTTGTGTGTGAAGTTCTAGTCAAGAGGGGGATGGTACTTTATTTCCAGAGAAACATTGTAGTCTGTGTGTGAGAAGCAATATCCCTGTACAGTGACAGTCTCTTACTTACAAACATCTCATACAAGCAAACTAGTCAGATTTTTGTTATTACATGTTACAGTGTAAGTAATAAAGGGAGTCAGAGGTTAGGTTCACAGTGATCAGTTGCATATTGCATGCGTTATAATGACTGTGAACAGCGATGGAGACAGACTTTAAGGCTGGTTTCACAGTGGGACGTTACAGGCGCACGTTAGAGCAGCCTGTAACGCAGCCCACCGCACAGTAATGAAAAATCAATGGGGCTGTTCACAGTGCCCACGTTGCGTTACATTGTAACGCTGCATCACAAGACAACGTACTGCATGCAGTACTTTAGACGCGGCTGAGCCGCGTTAGACTGCTTGCACATGCTCAGTAATCTTGTGGAGGAGCGGAGAGCGGCCAGGCACATGGCTAATTAATATGCACTGCACGTTGTGACGTGCAGTGTTTACTTCCTGGAGCGGCCGCTCTGTGCGGCGATTGGCCGGCGGGACCACGTGATGCCGCATGCGCACAAGAGTGCGCATCACGGCATCACTGACGCCAGAGTGAGCTGCACAACGCGGCTCACTCTGACGTCCAGATCCAGCACCACCAGGCGTTCCGTTAGGGGGATGTTATGCGACCTTAACGCCTCCTCTAACGCAACGTCCTGGTGTGAAATTAGCCTAATACAAAACCTGCATGCAGCAAGTTAGAATAATGTGATCAGTTACAACGCAGTACTGTGAACAGGACCATATTATATGAGCAGTAAGTTGACATGCAGAATTATTCTGCAATGCAACTGACCACTGTGTAAACCCCCCCCCCCCCCCCCCCCCCCCCCCTCCTCCTGCTTTGATAATGCCTGTATGAATCTTGCTCATGTCAATAAAGCTATCTTTTATTTGATTTGATCAGGACCTTATGCTAGGTACACACCATACAATGTTGTGCTAGATAGATGGTTCGATAAATTTCCGTCATGTCTGATATTTCCGATCGTTTTTCTGGTCGATTTCTCATAGAAGTCAATGGGAATTGATAAGGAAAGATAAGAGATTTGAGTCGAAAATCGACCGAAGAAACGCATTGTGTGTACCCAGCATTAAAGGGTCACTTAAAGAGACTCTGAAGCGAGAATAAATCTCGCTTCAGAGCTCATAGTTAGCAGGGGCATGTGTGCCCCTGCTAAACCACCGCATATGCGCCGCTAAACGGGGGTCCCTTCACCCCAAACCCCCCACTGCAACACTTGGTCGCAGACTTGGTCGCTCCTGGAGGCAGGGCTAACGGCTGCAGCCCTGCCTCCATTCGAGTCTATCAACCGCCTCTCCCCCGCCCCTCTCAGTGAAGGAAGACTGAGAGGGGCGGGGGAGAGGCGGAGATACGCGCTGACAGACGCGCGTGGGGCAGGGCTGCGGCGGTTAGCCCTGCCCCAACCAGGAAGCGCTCCCCCGCATTACGGAGGGGATTTGGGGGGACAGGGACCCTCGTAAAGCCGCGGGATAGCGGCAGTTTAGCAGGGGCACACGTGCCCCTGCTATATATGAGGTCTGAAGCGAGATTTATTCTCGCTTCAGACTCTCTTTAAGGCTAAAAAAAAAAAAAAAGTTTTACTCACCTGGGGCTTCTACCAGCCCCCTGCAGCTGTCCTGTACCCACACAGTCTCGCTCGGATTCTTCTGTCCCCGCCGACAGCTACTTCTGTTTTCGGCGACATGCCTGGTAACGCAAATGATTCTTTGCATTCCTGGCCGCAATAGCGCCCTCTATACTGCTATTGCGGCCAGGAACGTGAAGGATCACTCGCGTTCCCAGGTTTGTTGGGCCCGGCGCCGAAAACGGGACAGGAGGATCTGAGCGAGACTGTGAGGGCACAGGACAGCTGCAGGGGGCTGTCCCGTGCCCCTTTTAAGCAATTTGTAAGAAAAACAAAGAAAACAAAACAAAAAAATACTTACCTAAAGGTGCGTACACGCGCCATACTTCAGCAAATGATGGGTCCGTCAGACCCTCCCGCTGGGCGAACGTTTTGCCGACAGTAGCACGTGAGTACGTGCTGTCGGCAGACTGCTAAGACTGTTTCTGACAGCACGTACACGTGCTACTGTCGGCAGAACGTCCGCCCAGCGGGAGGGTCTGCGTTACCAAGCGTGAACGGGGACTTAAATCATTTCTCCACACATTCCAGTATGTAAGCTGAGGTGTGAGTTAAAGAAACAGGTCGAGGGCCCATTTCCAACGTCTTGCATGCGATTTCAGTACGGTTGGGAGATGCATTTTTTACGCAAAATTGTGAAAACCCTGTTGGCACTGCACAGTTCAGCAAAGGCACACAGACCAGACCACCAAAAAGGGGGGGGGGGGGCATATTTTAGAAAAGAAAAAAAAAGTGTTTGACATATTGATACATTTGGGGCAGTAACTATTTTTATGCTTTTTTTTTTTTTTTTTTTTTTTTTTTTTTTTTTTTTTATGTCACAACACTTTTAATGCAAATACGAAAATGTGCCAGTGAGCTCACAGAGCTTTGTGTAGCTAGGCAAAGAGGGGTATGTCCCGGGGCAGAAGTACGATAATAGGTCAGAAAGGTGGTGTTAGGCTGGGGTGGGGGCTGGGAAGAGTCCATGCACACGTTTCAATCCAACTATGGAACTGCATGTGTTAGGTTAGATCGCAATGAACATATTAACAGTGGTACCCTTTTCACACTGGTGCTATTCTATTTTCACCCAAATGCAGTGCATGCAGCGTTTTTCCTGCATTACTGCGGGGGTCACACTTGCAGGATGGTAAATGCATATGTTTTTATGTTAGTGCATTTATGTATTTTCCAGTGAGTTTGTATTTTTGTCCAATTGTCCAATTTTTTGGAAGCCGTTTGTCTCATTGAATGGATAATGTGCAAATCGCATGCAGTTCTCATATTCGCTAATGCAACTAAAAATAAAATTATAGCATGCATAGCTCCCAACTGTCCCTCTTTTGGAAGGACAGTCCCTCTTTGGGAACCAAATCTCTCGGTCCCTCTTTCTTCCTCATTAGTCTCATTCATGACTCATCAATTAAATTGGTATATTATTGTAAAATGAAAAAACTAAAGGGGCCCATACACTGGCCAATTTCAGCCATTGATCGATTCGATAGAATCGATTCTATCAAATCTATCGATCCATTTGGGGACAATTTCGATCCATTTGAGCTGACAGGATGAAAAAAATCGATCTGCTGCCAGCCACAAATCGATAGAATCAATTTCCGATCGATCGATTCTCTGGCCCATAGAGTTGCTTTGGATATAATGGTCCAATAATGCATTTGGTACTCATCCGTTAGCCGGGCGCATCCGGCAGGTGGCGCTAATTACTATTCCCCCTCCAGGCCGACATGGATAGTAGGGAAAGATGTAACTCTGGTGGAGTTTTGTCGCCACCTAGAGGATGCGCCCGGCTAACGGATAAGTACCATGCATTTAAATAGCTTTTTAATAGATTTAATTCTGAAATCTATTGGAAATCTGTTTCTAGTGTGTGGCACACATCAGATAGATTCCTTTCAGATTCCATTTGACAGGCATCTGACAGAAATCTATCTGATGGGCGAATCTGCTGCAAATCTATAAGTGTATGGCCATCTTTATGATGAGAGGACCAGTGTGGTCTGAATGATAACCCTACATACTGTATTTTGATTGATTTTTTTTTGTAATTTTCATGGCGAGTACCCCTCTTTTTTATCTCAAAAAAGTTGGTAGGTATGGTGCATGTTGTAATTTTGTTGGCGCTAGTCTACTTTAGGGGACCTGGCAGGAAACCTTGTAGGGAACAGTTCTCCAATCGCAGCACCCTCTACAGCACAAAGATTTGCGATTGGCTGAATAGTGTGGGCATAGATTACTACAGCCTATTAAACCTAGTGGTTCAAGAGGGTGCCATCCACCCAATCACGTTTGCAGAATTTCCCTATGAGGTTTCCTGTTGGGTCCACTAATGTAGACTAGAGCCATTTTTTTCTGCAGTATAACCGCATTACTGAATCACAGAGGGGAGCAGAAATCGCAGTAGGCCCACAAGTAACCATTACGAGCGTTTCTGAATTGCGGCAAAATGCACACGATGTGTGACTCTTGCACCAGGCCACTGGCTTTAAATTAAACCTGTCATTTAAAAAATAAAAAAGTCAAATACTCACCCTCTCCAGAGGCTCTCCAAAGTCCTCCTTGAAACCACCAA
The DNA here is from genome assembly GCF_040937935.1 of Hyperolius riggenbachi. Classification (NCBI taxonomy): domain Eukaryota; kingdom Metazoa; phylum Chordata; class Amphibia; order Anura; family Hyperoliidae; genus Hyperolius; species Hyperolius riggenbachi. The sequence goes on along the minus strand of NC_090651.1, from coordinate 330,469,797 downwards.
TCCAGCGCTGGACAGTCTGGAAGTTTGCAGCCGCACTGCACAGGATGCTTTGCACCTGACCAAGTGAGCAGTAGCACAGAGTTGCTTGTGCACAGCGGCATCCTGCACAAGGATCAGTGTAGTTTCCAGAAGTGGATCAGTGGAGGTGAGAAGGACAAGGAGGCTTCCCTCTACTAAGGTAAGTACTCATTTTGGGCACTTTTTCCCTTCAAGTATACTTTAAAATTGAAATAAATACAGCAGCTCTCCATACTGATGCTGCAGAAGTTAATTAAAATGCATTATCACAAATAATCACTTACACTATGCTACTCTTTACAGATCTAAACAAAAAAGCTTATCCAAATCAAGCGAACCCACAGTATCTCACATTGGTCACTCACAAGCTAAGCGAATGTCTGTTCAACCACACCCAAAGCCGAGGAAGTTGTTACAATCGGCCAATCACTTTCATCATGCCTTCAGCCAATTAAGCTGGGGCATAGCTGAAATTGGGACTGCACTTTATGCACATTTTGTATGCTAATTTATGCCGTTTGAAAAAGGACAAATCAAATTCAACCTTGGCCTGTTTCGATTGGTCAATTTTCAAGCTTCATAAATTTGCATACAATATTTGCATAATTCTGCATCAACTGGAACAAATTATTAACATAGCATTGACCAACCCAACAATTCAGTAAGCTGACATTAGGAATAGTCAATGAAATGCAAATAATTCAAGTTTATGCAAATATTGTACACAATAGGGGCAGCTTGAAAGAGAAGCAATGGTATGCTGCAGAGGTGGAAATTGATTGGTCCATTTTCAAGTTGCATAAGTTTGCATACATAACTCAAATAATCCTGCATAAGCTCTGATTTCCATCTCATTGATCATCCCTAGCTGCGATGACTGTAGTGGTGTAACTAAGGAACTGTGGGCCCTGATGCAAGTTTTGCAATGGGGCCCCCCAAGCACTCTATACATAACTATTGATACGGCACACCAAAACCTGCCAATGGCAACTACAGTGTCAGAGGTGCAAGAAGGGGATGGGGAACAGTTTGTTAATGATCACCACTATTCAAAGTATCTATAGAAGTGATTATTATGAGCACAGGAGCAATATAGAGCTAATACTGTAGTTGAGGGAGAGCCATTCGGGGCCCCTCTGGCCCAAGGGCCCCGATGCGGTCGCTACCTCTGCAACCCCTATTGCTACGCCCCTGGATGACTGGTAATTTAGGACACCATAATGGGCTCTATTCACAATCATTTTCCGCATGCGGAAATGCACTTGCGGTAAATTCCCGACTGAAATGAGGCCATCTTGACATTCACAAAATTGTACGCATGAACATTTACCGCACGCATTAATTATCCGCATGCGTAAAAAATGCAGTAAAAGTCCGCAAAAGTCGGTAGGGTACTTATCCGTTAGCCGGGCGCATCCGTCAGGTGGCGCTAATTACTATTCCCCCTCCAGGCCGACATGGATAGTAGGGAAAGATGTAACTCTGGTGGAGTTTTGTCGCCACCTAGAGGATGCGCCCGGCTAACGGATAAGTACCGTCGGTAGTTCCCGCAAAAAAAAATTCACAAAAAAAAAGCGGCGCCTTATTTCTGACTTAACTGACGATTTTTTTTATCACCTACTAGTACCTGGTGATAGATTTCGCTTCCCATTTACTTAAATGGAGTCTGGAGCATTGAGTGCCGTGTTTGCTGGACTTTTATTTTTTTTTATGCCACTTTTTTCCTCATGTTTACAATGTAATTACGCATGTTTCCCCAAAAAATGTTATGCATCGTTCCCGCATGCTGGAAACATGCCGAACATTTTTAGTGAATGTGGAAAAAATGCGGAAATTATTACTAGCGGTAATATAGCGGTAAACAAATCTCTTACAGCATGTGTGATTGTGAATAGAGCCCAATATGGTGTCATTGGCCACACCCACACAATGGGCTCACTGATAAGATGAACAGAAAGGACACACTATGCCATCACTTATGCAGAAACGACAAACAAAACACACAATAGCACAACATATTAGGCTTCCTTCGCATCATAAACAGTGTCCACTTTATTCCTCGCTTGCTGTTTTAGGGACTATTTCCACTTGGTGCCGCATCTTTTTCCGAATTGGACGCGATACCCGTACAGCTGAATCGCTATAGCGGTGCCATGCACGGCTATAGGGACTTAGATGCAGCCAACAGAAAACTGCTACCAGTGCTATTTTTTGGCTGCAAGTGATCTGAAATCGCGTATGGAAGATAGAAAGATCTAGCCTTATAGCCACATACATCTAGCGATTCTGATTCCACCAACAAAGCAATCAATTTTATTTTGAGGGACATATCGGCTACCAGGGGCTGGAGGAAGCTCCAGGTAAGTAGATCTTGTATCTTTGTTTTCCTCGGATGTGTCCCTTAAAGCCCCTTTCACATGGGCAACTGACAGGAGGTGAATTCACCACCAGCTGTCAGCTGCTCTCCTGCTGGCTGGGCTGGTTTGCACTTGGTACCAGCGCTAGACAGGCGCCCCCCCCATGGAGTTAGACATGTCATGGTCCTCTGCTGCACTGTAACACCACTGCGTGTCAGCTCTTGTCACACGTGGTTACGGAAGAGTAAGCTCAGCAAGCATGCAGTTGAATCTCCCATCTGAAAGATGTCAGATCCTTAACGACCTCTCAGGGGCGTAACAATAGGGGATGCAACCCCTACATCTGCGGATCTGCGGGGGGGGGGGGCTGCTCATGGACGTTTTGGAGGGCAGGAGGGGTCACAGCATGAGGGGAGAGCTTGGCCACACATCGATGAGGAAGTGGGACAGTCCCCTCCCTCACCTCAGGCTCTTCCCTCCAGCTTCAATCCGTGTCTGCAGAGCGGGCAGGAACACATACCTTCCTGCGTTCCATCTACGGAGCTTCCTCTCTCTAAGTGTCTGACGCTACTTCCTGTTTAAACAGGAAGTAGCATGAGGCACTTAGAGATCAGCCCTCCATGGTGGATGGAGGTGTGTGTTCCTGCCCGCTCTGCACACACTGAGTGATTGAAGCTGGAGGGGAGCGCTGAGGGGAGAGCCTGAGGTGAGGGGGGGGACTGTCCCCCCTCCCCACTAAAGGCTATCATTTATAAAGCATTTCCGCATGTGGAAATGCTTAAAACAGCTGACTTTACCGAACACTCGGCAAAGTCAGCATTCATAAAGGCTCTTTCCGCATGGAAAAATGACACTACCGAGCAGAGTGATAAATCACCGCCTTGTGCGGTGATTATCGGAACAAATGTAGCAAAATGTTAATTCATGAAGATCACCGCAAGCGGTGTGAGGTCGGGAAGTACCGCTCCCTCTGATGTGGCGATACCAATGTAAGTGAATGGAGACACACAGACCTCCCAGGCAGCTGCAGCAGAGCGGAACACGGAGAAATGTATCAACTCGGCAGCTTCCGTGTCTCCGCAAGCCCACCGCCTGCCTACCGCCAGCCTAGTTCAGGGAATCTCCGCACGTGGATACATTTTTATGAATTCCCACCCAGAAGTCTAAAATACCGGCAGCGGTGTTTTCCCGCATTGATTCCCCTTACCGACAGCTCCTTTATGAATGATAGCCAAAGTGTGGCTAAGCTCTCCCCTCATGTTGCGACCCCGCCTGCCCCCCAAACGGCCCTGAGTGGAAAGTGAGTTGGAAAGCAATGAATGTGTTGTGAATGCAAGGAGGTAATTCTAGAGGAGGACAAAAGAAGGTCATGTGCTGATCTGAGATTACAAGGCTTAACCCTCCTGGCGGTATAAAAAATTCCGCCAGGAGGCAGCGCAGCAGTTTTTTTTTCTCTTATATCATGTAGCAAGCCCGGCGATCTCCGATCAGGAAATCCCGTTCAAAGAACGTGATTTCCTGGAGGGCTTCCCCTGGGGCGGGATGACGTCATTGGGAGTCCCGAATCACCCCTCAGCGCTGCCTGGCACTGATTGGCCAGGCAGCGCACAGAGTCTGGGCCAGGGCGCGGCGGCGATCGGTGTGCTGACGCAGCTAGCAAAGTGCTAGTGGGGTTACCGCCAAGGAGGTTAAAGAGACTCAGAGATGAAACATACTGTCTTTTTTTTTCTTGCCCGGGGCTTCCTCCAGCCCCATAAGCATGGATGTGTCCCTCACAGTCCTCCTTAGCACCTCAGTTAAGCCGCAATTATCTCCGGTAAGCGGCTCAGTGACGTCAGCGAGGCGTCACTCAGTCAGACTGAGCCGCGTATCGTGGCTTGATTGCGGCTGAACGGAAGATTTTGTGAGGACTGGGGGAGGACGGCGAGGGATGCATCCATGCTTATGGGGCTGGAGGAAGCCCCGGGTAAGTAACGACAGTATGTGTTATCTCTGAGTCTCTTTAAGGCTTGGATCACACTATAGATAGCATTTCCATGTATATGCGCACAGTGCAAGTTAAAGAGTCCATTGCTGAATTGGTTATAGGCTTCAGGCATGGAACCCACTACAAATTGCAAATCGCTAGCGTTTTGTAAGAAAATTCTTGCGCGTTTTCCTATTATTTTGGTAGGAATTTTAAAAAGTGTAAACGTTTTGCCAGCGATTGAGTAGCGATCTGCGTTTAGCTTTTTTAATTTTGATTGGTCCTTTCAATTTATTATGATTTATTTTACAGTTTGCATTAATTTAAAATTGCACACAAATCGCTCTGCATTGCCTCTGTAGGCTTGCAAGTCAGGTGCATCCTTGAGCGCTGTCACTTTTTTGTCTGTTTGTTTTATGAAATGTGTGTACCATTTAATTGATAAGCAGCACGAGGATTATTATGTTTTTATCGTTAGACTAGTGTTAGGTCTTCTCCGAGGGGGCACGTCACCGCCGTGGGGAAGTCTATTAGGTCATAATTTGTGCACACATTATCACTGAAGCTAACACCCCACCTTTGCCTGTAGTGAGTGCTAGGTGTGTAATATAGTCCAGCTATTGGAGCTCTGCACATCAATGCAGACAAATCATTCAGGTATAAGTTTTGTTTGAAAGCGCTGCTATGCCTCCCCATGTACAATTCGCTATGTGTAGCGATTCACGAGCGATTTGCCAGCGCTTCACTACCTTACATTGAAGCGCAAACGTTCCCAAAATGCTGCATGTCCCGCGATTGCAATTTTGCTAACTGCAGTCGCTACTGTGGAATTTGTTACATCCCAGACACACTGGGAACGCTTTTGCAGCTCTTGCCGATCACCAAAGCGCTACACCAGTGGAACCTTATGAGGGGATTCCACAAGCAGCGTTGTTATCACGGATCACATCAGTGGATGCAGTAGCCAAAACGCTTTGAAATTGTGGCACTAGTGCAAATCGCGGGTGCTTGGCTATTTGCTACAAAGCCCCCATAGTGGGGTAACAGTAAAAAAGGGCGCAGGAGGCTAGTGGACAAAAAGGGCGCCGGAGAAAAATAACGTTTTAAAAGCGGCGCCCGGAGACCTAATGTTTTATTACTGCTTCTCATGATTACACATTATTTAATGATTTATACATTTTTTAATATTATTTTTAAACGAAAAACAGTACAATATTTTTTTACATTATTTTTAAACGAAAAAAACGCACAATATGTTTTTGAAACATTATTAATGCTTATCACAGGGGGGTCTTAGGTTTAGGCACCAACAGGGGGGTCTTAGGTTTAGGCACCAACAGGTGGGTCTTAGGTTTAGGCACCACCAGGGGGGTCTTAGGTTTAGGCACCAACAGGGGGTCTTAGGTTTAGGCACCAACAGGGGGGTCTTAGGTTTAGGCACTAACAGGGGGGTCTAGGGGTTAGGGGTAGGTACAGGGAGGGTTACTTAGGCACCAACAGGGGGGGGTCTTAGGTTTAGGCACTAACAGGGGGGTCTAGGGGTTAGGGGTAGGTACAGGGAGGGTTACTTAGGCACCAACAGGGGGGGGGGGGTCTTAGGTTTAGGCATAAACAGGGGGGTCTAGGGTTAGGGGTAGGTACAGGGAGGGTTACTTAGTAATTTTTTTTTAAACGTTATTATACGTTTCACTATTTAAACGAAAGATTAACGTTTTTACAATTGCCGATTTAAAGCACATTATTTAATGATTTATAACTTTATAAAACATTAATTTTAAACGAAATACAGTACAATACATTTTTAAACGTTATCCATGCTTATCGTTTAAAACCCCGCGCCCTTTTTTCCCAGCGCCCCTTTTTAACGTACGCCCATAGTGGGTCCCAGGGCTAACCCTGGTTTTGTCCATTTTACTGCAATAGAAACATAGAAACAGTTTGAATGAGGCCTGCAGAAAACCACAAATGAAACAGAACAATATTAGCAGTTTGCTAATCAAGACGTCCACCTAGGCTGAGTATAGTAATAGCATTTCTGTTGCATGCAATTTGAAAACACCAGAAAAAAACACACAAGAAACGGCCTCACCTTTCAGCAAGGGCTGCAGTGCTCTCCTCTCTAAGCAGCAAAGTAAGTTAGAAACTTTAGCACAGTTCACACGGCTTCCCTCCCCCACAGCACATGCCAGGTTTATCTGTTTTTGCCTCAGACTTGCTCAATAGGCTGCTCATTCCCCCACTTCACACTACAAAGTGAATGCAATGCCTTTTATCTGTACAGGAGTAGACAGGAGCACTCAGGAATAAAAACCACAACAAGCATATTCATATTTATTTTGAATCAATACTGTAATATTATTTATGTAATATATATCATGTCAATATTTATTTTCAATCATATTTTACTGATTATATTGTCCGGCACAGTTTAGCAAGGGCACACAGACCAACAGTGAAAATGTAACTTTAATATAGAATGCCTCATATTTCAGGCCTCTCATAGTGGATGCAATTACAATGTTGTACACCACTAACACCAGTTGACATGACATTTTTGCCATTTAAAATTTTAAAGGCCCAAAATGTTTAAAGGGAACCTGAAGCGAGGAAAATTATTTAAAATAGACTCATGACGCAGCTGCAAATTAATATTACATACTTACCTCACCGTCAGTTCCTCTCAGAAGCTCACCATTTTCTTCTTACAGTGATCCGATTCCCTTCCAGTTCTGACAAGATTTTGGGCTCTATTCATAAAAAATTTGTGGCAAAAATACTCGTGGAGGGAAAATACCGCATCGGTATTTTAGACTTCTGGGTGGGAATTTATAAAAATATTGGCAGCTGCGATAGCAGAGCGGAGATCTCCCGCTGAAGGCTGGCGGTAAGCTGTCGGAAGGCATGCGGAAACACTTCAGCCGGCAGAGTCCCTCCGTGCGCTGCTCTCTCTGGGAGGTCTGTCCCATTCACTTGTATGTAATCCGCAGGCTTCTCGCTACATCCGAGGAAGCGGTATTTCCCGTCCTCATACCGCTTCCTCTAATCTTTATAAATGGACATTTTGTTACTTTTTTCTAGATAAATCTAGAAAAACACAGCAGAAGGCGGAAATTTCTAGCTCTGCTGAGGGATTGTAGATTTTCATGCGGGAACAGCGTTTATGAATGCCCACTTTGCTAAATGGTCGGGAAAGTCCGCTGTTTTGAGCAGAAAACTTGCGGTAAAGTTTTATAAATAGAGCCCTTTGCCAGAACTGAAATATACCAGTTGCTGTCAGTTACAATTGAATGTGCAAGATAATGTCCATGTTTCCCTATGGCTCAAGTGGGTGAGATTACAGTTTAATAGTTTGCTGACCAGGAAGCTGTTATGGGGTAATGGCCATTTTTAAAATGGAGGACGGAGAATTCCATTGATCACAGTGGACAAATGGAATGAAGGAGAGGAGAAAGAGATTGAGGAGTAGACTACACAGGAGGCAAGACTTTTTTTATTTACAGTTCAGGTTCTCTTCAAAGACGTCAGAGATAAATTTGAAATACCACATATTTGAGGACTGGCATCATAGGCGGACTGGCCTGGGGGGACGGGTGACGATTCCCCCCCGCCCCCCCCCCGGGCCAACTCCTCATCAAACAATTAGGGCCGGCCGGGCTAGTGTAGTACGTAACTCAGCCACGCCCACAGCTCACTCTTACCAGCCCAGGCTATCCTGTTGGTGCACGTCAGGCCAGAGACTGCAGGGCTTTGTATTGGCTCCCTTTTCTCTTGGCCTTCTCCTTCATTGGCTGCAGTGCTGGTGATGCACTGTTAAACTCCACCCTGCAACTTACTAGAGCGGAATCAGAGAGACTGCAGACTAGAGATGCGAAGTTCGGATCTTTTTAATGATCCGGATGATTTGAATCGGATCATTGAAAAGATCCGGATCTTTGATCCGAATCTCGGATCATTTTACAAGGGAAGCATTCGGGGGTGAAATGACTAGCAGGACAGGAGAAGGGGAGGGGGGTGGACACACAGAGAAGGGGAGAAGATGGACAGAGGGCAGGGAGTGGACAGAGAAGGGAGGAGGGACAAGCAGAGAGCAGAAATGGCGCACGGAGCCTCAGAAGAAGCTTGTACCAAGCGAAACGGTCGTCAGGCGGACCGCTGCTCCCACATTGCCCCACGGTAAGAAGATCATGTGGGTATGTGTAATGTATCTATGTTGATTATGGATGGAAGATTTTAAGAGAGGGGACATGGGTGCCACTGCCAGATATGTGTAGAGCACACATACTGGCTGCAATGTGCTGCTCATTATAGGCTGTCTGTTCCGTAGTTGTGCACAGTGAACACATTAGCTTTTGGCTCAGCACAGCTCAGTAACTTTGCAGGCACTGTGATTGCTGTGGAATATGATCCTCCTGCACTCGGCACTAAACAGCTGCACTTATCTTCTGGGAATGCTTTGGGGAATGCTTTCTTTCACTGTGCGACGTTTGCATTCAAAGCGTACAGATGAACATATAGGTGAAATACATGTAAAGCATATGATTGCAGCATGTGGGTATTGTGTGCAAACAAACATTTCTGCTCTCTGCTCGTCCCTCCTCCCTTCTCTGTCCACTCCCTGCCCTCTGTCCATCTTCTCCCCTTCTCTGTGTGTCCACCCCCCTCCCCTTCTCCTGTCCTGCTAGTCATTTCACCCCCGAATGCTTCCCTCGTAAAATGATCCGAAATTCGGATCAAAGATCCGGATCTTTTCAATGATCCGATTCGAATCATCCAGATCATTGAAAAGATCCGAACTTCGCATCTCTACCCCGTTGCCCGCTGAGAAAGGGGGGGGGGGCGTGTCGCTCCTGGCCCCGCCCCCTTTGCGATCCGAATCACTCATTTTGATGATTCGGATGATTCGACTCACAAAATAGATTTGGATCAAAGATCCGAATCGTTCATGATCCGGACAACACTACTGCAGACCACGAGGAACAGCTGCCTGAATGTGTGCAATGAGCCCAGGTCAGCCCTCTCAAAGTCATGGAAGAAGTGTGTGTGTATATTTAGTGTGTGTGTATATGTTGTAGTGTGTATGTGTCAGAGCCACCCACGAGTATTATGCAATAGCCCTCTTACTTTACTCCAGTTGCAAGAAATCATTCAAAAGTGTATTCCCTGCCATCTTTGTGTGAGGCCCAGTGCACACCGAGCCGTTTTGGATGCGATCCGCCGGCCGCATCCGCCTGTAAAACCGCTTGGCTAATGTTTAGTAAAGGACTAGGCAGCGCTAGCAAGTTAATGATATAAAATTAATCAATTGCAGTTAATCAGACAAATATCTTGGCTCACAAATAACAAATGACCATGCACCCATACACACACCAATCGCCTCCACAGCCTACTGCAGTAGGAAAATTGATAAAAATTAATAAAAGTAAAAATAGTGCACTTTGGTAGAGTTTTAAAAAATGCTTAAAAATCAATTGTGTCAATTCATAGCAGCATAAGGGTTCTCCAGCAATTCATAGCAGCGTAAAGGTTCTGCAGCTAATTTAAATCAATCGAGTCAATTAAAGTACCTTCAGTGTATGAGCCGCCTCTGGCGCATAGTAGTGATAAAGATATCTCCAATGGTATCTGGGATAGAAATATTCAAAGGTGTCTTCACAGTTTATAGGTCTTGCACAATATTGAGTAACATACTTACGATCCCCCACGTAGATCAGATGGATTAGTGTGCGGAGCCGCTCAATCCCGTGCGTCCCGGCCGGTGACTACACGGGAGAGACTTGGACCCACTGAGGTATGATGAACAGTGGTGTCGGGCTGGATTGTCCGGCTCCAGCGCGGGTGAGAATGCGTCCCTTCATTGGCCTAGGGAGCCGTTTCTTCCCGGATCTCCGTGTTGCGGTGTGCGGATGAGACACACCTCCTTCCTCACTGGTAGTGACGTCACTGGAGGATTAGCCAATCGCTGACGCGTTTCGAAGGAGACGTCCTTCTTTCTCAAAGCTGGCTGTGGGTTGGAGGGGTCTGTCTTTTAAAGGGATCATGATGTCACAAACTCTTTAATCAAAAAGTCATTCAAAAGCATAAAGTTCTAAGTCTTTGTTCAGGCCAGCCGGCACAAGTGTGTTCAAATTATAGATCCAATTAGTTTCATGCCTGGACATTTCAAGAATGTAATCTCCTCCTCTCCAAGGTTTTTTCACCAGTTCTATGGCACAAAATCTGGTCCCTCTCACCTTACAGTTATGTTGCTGTTTGTAGTGATCAGAAGCGGGTGCTTCTTGTTTCCCTTTGTAATATTAGCACAGTGTTCCCCTAGGCGTTCTTTGAGAGGACGTTTCGTCCTCCCCACATATTGTTTTTGACATGGACAAATGATGACATAAATGACACCTTTGGTGTCACAATTCATAATATCCCTAATGGTAAAAGTATTATCTTCTGTAGTGGAGGCGATTTCACTTAGACGTCCAACAGGCATACAAGATTCCCTACACATCCTACAGAATCCACAGTTTTTAAAATAACCCCCATTTTTCTTCCCCTTAACTTCTTTTACTGTGGGAGCTATAATACTACCTAAATTTTGTGATTTTTTAAATATCACTCCTGGATTCTCTGGGAGTATAGTAGTAAGTAAATAATCCTCCTTCAGTGTTTCCCAGTGTTTCCCAACAATCCTCCGTAATTTCATTGCTTGTGAGGAATAATTAAAAACAAGTTTGGGATCCAGATCAAAACCTTTGACCTCATTCGATTTTTCTTCTAACAGGTTTTCCTAATGCCTCCATGGCAGCACCTACGGGTTGTTGTCCCGCCCACCAACCCCTCAGGACAGGTAACTAGATAAATTTGACTCACACCCCCTCACACCTGTCTTTGATTTTCGTCCTCACCTCGGACAGGACTGGTCAGTGCATCTTACCGGCCACCTTGTGGTTTTCACATCAGGTTCAGCCTCTCCTGATGCGCCCTGTGAGTACTAAAGGTACTTCTGTGGTAGCCCCCAATTCTGCTGGTCTTGTGGGGGCAGGAATGCTGCGGGGCTGTCAGGTAGGTGATTAAACATCACTTTTTGCAGCATTCCTTTACACTTATACATTTGGGCAGCTAAATGCAGCCTTTGTGCAGATCCTATACAAGACTCCTAACATTTACCGGTGAGGTCTTGGCAGTGCGGGCTCGCTCAGTCTATGCCGTCTGGAAGCCTGGGCGGCCCCTAGCGCGGGTCGCGCGTTAGCTGAGGAGGGATGCGACCGCTGATGCGGAAGTCAGCGCGCCGCGACTTCCGGATTTGCGCTCCAGCAGCCGGAAGTAGTCAGGCCGGCTACGCACGCCCACACAGGAGGCGGAAGGTTTTTTTAGACGGCGCAAGGGCGGCTGTCGGAGTCCATCGCTCAGATCACCTTCGGTGCCGGAGCAGGACGCCGAGCCGTTGCGGAATCCGTCTACGCTGTTTGCCTCCTCTCATCTCCGCAGAACAGTAGGTGTGGGGCGCTGGTCCAGGCTAGGGAGGACACTGTAGGGGGGACAGGCATGGTCGTAATTACCCATTTTTTTCCTCCTCAGACACTGCAGGTCACCCTTTGAGGGTTCTGACACTATGGATCAGGAAGCACAAATAGACCAGCTTCAATCCTTAAGGTATGACATGCACTAGGTGAGTATTGTAATACAGATTTAAAAGAGTGCGAAGCAGTAAGAGACATCCTTTTGTCTCCTGACAGCCCCAGAAGACTGACAGATCTTCAGACAGCAGATCAACAGGAACATATGGATCAGCAACCCAGTGATCAACGCGACTACAGTTACTACAGCGACTATAGAGCACACAGGGATGCGCACCCCAACTACCCAGACAGAGCAAGATCTCCCAGAAGGGATTATTATTACAGATCATATTATAGATCAAGGAGTGGATCACCAAGGGAATATTACTCAGAACACCGTCATCACAGACATTCCTCGAGACATTGTCGCGCTTGTGGTAAGCGGCCTCTGCCGGACAAACTATTATGCCAGGACTGCTTCACCCAAATGGCAACGGAACAGCAGCAACCTTTAGAAGTCACGGAACTAATAAAGAAAGCGGTGCAGGAGTCCATGGCGGAATACGCGGCCAATATGCCACTACAAACGCAGGGAGATCCGATACCTTCCACATCACAGGAAGACATGATGGCCGCAGAAGAAATAGAGGGGGGCTTTGACTTTAGTCTTGTGGAGCCCTATATAACAGCAGTTAAGCAAGCGATTGACTGGGAAGATGAAGAGGAGGAGTCTCGAAAGGACTCAAAGCAGAAGATAGTTTACTTTAAACATCTCAAGAAGTCCTCAGCCACTTTTCCCTTTATGGAAGAAATTTCAGAGATCATCCAAGAGGAGTGGAACAAATTAGAGAAGAAGGCAAGCTTTAATAATAAATTCGCAAAACTCTATCCATTGCCAGAGAAGAAATGCAGTAGCTTTGACAATATTCCAACGGTTGATGCGGCGGTCATGAGATTGGCAAAGCACGTCACACTCCCACTTGATGATGCGATTTCATTCAAGGAACCCCTTGAGCGTAAGGCGGATGGAGACTTGAAAAAAGTGTACTCAGTTATTGGAGGCACGATGAAACCTGCGGTAGCTCTGACTTCAGTAAGTCGGGCAATTAAGTCATGGGCAGAAAACCTGGAGACGGCAATCGCGGCAGATACCGATAAGGAGGCGCTGATAAAATCCTTACAGGAGTTTAAACTGACATCAGACTTTATTGGGGAGGCCTCAGTTGACATTATTCGCTCCCTGGCCAGAGCTCTGCTACATTCTGTCACTGCCAGAAGAGCACTATGGCTCAGATCATGGTCTGCGGACCCCGCATCAAAACACAATTGGTGCAAGATACCCTTTGATGGGAAGAATCTCTTCGGAGAAAGACTAGACTCAGCGATATCTCGAGTCACAGGAGGTAAATCTGGTCTAATCCCTCAAGACCGGAAGCAAAAGAAGGTGTTTAACCAGCAAGGGCGCACACAGCAAACCAGATTTCGCAACGCAAAATCATATAAGCCGGGCAGAGACTACCGGCGTACCTGGCAAGGGGGCCAAGCAAATCTACAAAGATTAAACAAGCAGAGGACCACCCCCACGGTCACAAATTCCACTAAGGGGTTTTGATGGTGTTCCCGCCCAGCTGGATCCTGTAGGAGGGAGGCTCCAGGGATTTGGATCCGTCTGGGCGGAGCATGTGAAAAAACCTTGGGTCATAGACACGATTACCAAGGGGCACCGTTGGAGCTTCAAGACACAACCTCCACACAACCTTTTCGTTCCAACACGAATTCCGAACTCCACGGAGAAACAAAATATATTGAAGCAGTATGTACAGGAATTAATCGAAAAACAGGCAGTGGTCTCAGTTCCTCACGCACAGAGAGGCAAAGGTCTCTATTCGCCACTTTTCTTTGTGACAAAAAAATCGGGAGAACTCAGGCCAGTCCTGGACCTCAGGACATTAAACGAGCACATAAACAACCATCACTTCAAGATGGAATCATTACAGTCGATTCTACTATCGATAAGGCGGGGAGACTGGATGCTAGCAGCAGACCTCGAAGACGCCTATTTACATGTACCAATCCGCCACGAGTTCCAACAGTATCTCAGATTTGCGATAGCAGAGGAACACCTCCAATTCAGATGTCTGCCATTTGGAATCAATACCGCCCCCAGGACTTTTACCAAAATCTTGGTACAGGTAATAGCCCTTCTTCGCCTCAGAGGTCTACGTCTACATCACTATCTGGACGATATAATCTTACTAGCCCAGAACAAAGAAGTCATCCTCTCCCAGCGAGACATCCTGTTAACAACATTGCAGCACTTCGGCTGGAGGATAAGCTGGAAAAAGAGCCACCTCGAGCCAGTACAGGACTTAGTCTTCTTGGGGGCAAGAATACAAACTATTCACAATCTAGTCTCCCTCCCACAGGAGAAAAAAATTATCCTAATGAACAGAGTCAGAGAAATCAGCCAGATGAGCTCCGTGCAAGCAAGACGATGCCTCAGCCTGTTGGGGACCCTAACTGCAACTATGCCCATGATTCCCTGGGCGCAGTGGCACTGCAGAACGTTCCAATGGGGATTCTTATCCCAGTGGGACGGACAGAGCATGCATCAATGGATTCGGGTGACCCCGCAGATGAACAACAGCTTGCAGTGGTGGATGGTGGAAGAACACTTGTCCAGATCGCACAATATAGAACACAAAGTCCCACTAGTAGTAACCACAGATGCCAGCAGCAGAGGTTGGGGAGCCCACTTCCGGGAACTGTCCGCCCAAGGAACTTGGAGCCAACCGATAGCACGCCTGCCGGCCAACGTTCTGGAATTAAAGGCGGCACACCAGGCACTACAACAGTTCCTGCCGATACTAACACACGAAGCCGTACTACTAAAGATGGACAACAAAACTGCGGTTGCATACGTGAACAGGCAGGGGGGTACAAGGAGTCGGAGACTCCTGCAGGAGACAGAACAAATTATGACCCTAGCGGAAATGCACCTAGACGACTTGAAGGCAGCTTACATTCCAGGACCAGAGAATGTCAAAGCAGATTATCTAAGCCGATATTATATCTCCAACAACGAGTGGTCTCTCCATCAGAACATATTCCAGAAAATCTGCCAGAAATGGGGCACGCCGGAGGTAGACCTGATGGCAACTGCCAAGAACACCAAATGCACGAGATTTTACTCTCGCCAGTGGGATCCGAAGTCAGAGGCAGTAGACGCGATAACAACGTCATGGAATTTCCAACTAGGATACGTATTCCCGCCAGTACCAATGATCAGCAGGATACTCAAGAGACTAACACAGGAGAGTGTGACTCTGATAGCCATAGTACCACTATGGCCCCACAGGCCATGGTTCCCCCTCCTCTGGAGCCTGAGGCTGGAGGCTCCATGGAAAATTCCGGAAACAGCGCATATGCTCAGTCAAGGTCCGATCCTACACCACAACCCGCAGAAGTTGAATTTAATGGCATGGCTGTTGAGGGGGAAAAGCTAAAAAAGGCAGGGTGCTCCGATAAAGTAATCGAAACCTTACTGAAAGCAAGAAAGTCTACAACAAATAAAACATATCACAATATATGGAAAAAATTCACTCAATTCGCGGAGGAGAATAAGTTTGAAACAGCACAACCACGGCCAAACCAAGTATTAGAGTTCCTACAAACAGGCTTGGATAAACAACTAAGCTACTCAGCGCTAAAAGTGCAAGTTACAGCTCTCTCGGCACTAACAGGAATCAGGTGGGCTGTAAATCCCTTAGTGGCACAATTCCTGAAAGGAGTCATGAAGATCAGACCGCCTACAAGAAACTTCTTCCCAAAATGGGATCTCCCTACTGTGCTAGATGTCCTCGCTAAAGCACCGTTTGAACCCCTGGAGTCGTGTACAATATGGGACCTAACGCTAAAAGCAGTTTTCCTCACGGCAATCTCCTCGGCCAGGAGGGTCTCAGAACTGCAGGCGATAGGAACAACTGAACCATTCCTGACATTCTTTCCGGACAGGGTGGTGATAAGACCTATGCAACATTTCGTGCCAAAGGTGTCGTCAGTATACCACTTCAATCAGGACTGGACCCTGCCTACGTTCCAGGATAACGATGACAGTGAGCCGCACAAATTGGACGTCGGAAGAACACTGAAACACTACTTACAAACAACACAATCATTCAGAAAGTCGGAGAGACTCTTTATAGTACCAGCAGGCTACAGAAAGGGGGAGTCAGCGTCCTCACGCACGATAGCGAGCTGGATAGTGAAAACAATCCAGGCAGCCTATAAAGCAAATAATATGGAACCTATAGGTCAAATTAATGCACACTCGACGAGGTCAGTTGCAGCCTCATGGGCGGCTTATGCCAAGGTATCGGCAGATAAGATATGCCAGGCAGCCAATTGGCGAACTATACATACCTTCATGCACCACTACAAGGTAGACCCATCAGTGAACTCTACCGTACAGTTTGGCAGAGCAGTATTGTCTGTATAACCAAATTGTATTTCTTTTCTTTGTTTTGTCTTAAATTCTTGATTTTGCCTGTATGGGATAAAAATTCTGTCTCATTAAAGGCCGGTTATTTCTTTGATGCACCAGCAAATTGCCCTCCCGTGTATTATTTGTAGCATTCTCTAGTTAGATCCCGTAGGTGCTGCCATGGAGGCATTAGGAAAACGGAAAATTGTATACTTACCTACCGGTAATTTTCCTTTCCTGATGCATCCATGGCAGCACGGGAGACCCACCCCTTTGCTCGGTGAGGTCGAAAAAGTAATAGACAGGTGTGAGGGGGTGTGAGTCAAATTTATCTAGTTACCTGTCCTGAGGGGTTGGTGGGCGGGACAACAACCCGTAGGTGCTGCCATGGATGCATCAGGAAAGGAAAATTACCGGTAGGTAAGTATACAATTTTCCGTTTTCTCTTACAGTGCTTCTAGCAGACTCTCTTGCTCTGTGGATATCTTTTGCACAGTATCCTTTGTCCTCAAATCTCTCCTGCATCTTATTTGCTTCTTCCTCAAAGTCAGTGAATCTGGTGCAGTTTCTCCTTGGACGAAGAAACTGTCCTTGTGGGATGTTGGACAGCCACCTCAAATGATGGCAACTGTCCACATTAATGTAACTATTTATGTCCACTTCTTTACGGTATGTTTTGGTAATGACTGTATTATTCTCCACAAACACTGTCAGATCTAAAAAATTAACCCTGCTCTTGCTGAAATCCCCCGTAAACGTCAGATTATAATCATTGATGTTGATCCATTTCAGGAAACCCTCCAGGCTGTTGCGTGTGCCCTTCCAAATGATAATCCAAGGACACCGGTATACTACCACTTACCTAAGATACACAAGCGATTGGAGGACCCCCCTGGCAGACCCATCATCTCGGGGATAGGGTCCATGACCTCTAACTTGTCACGATACGTGGATCAATATCTTCAAAAGGTGGTGAAATTGACCCCAGCTTATCTTAAAGGAGAAACTGCACCAATGAGGTCAAAGGTTTTGATCTGGATCCCAAACTTGTTTTTAATTATTCCTCACAAGCAATGAAATTACGGAGGATTGTTGGGAAACACTGGGAAACACTGAAGGAGGATTATTTACTTACTACTATACTCCCAGAGAATCCAGGAGTGATATTTAAAAAATCACAAAATTTAGGTAGTATTATAGCTCCCACAGTAAAAGAAGTTAGGGGGAAGAAAAATGGGGGTTATTTTAAAAACTGTGGATTCTGTAGGATGTGTAGGGAATCTTGTATGCCTGTTGGACGTCTAAGTGAAATCGCCTCCACTACAGAAGATAATACTTTTACCATTAGGGATATTATGAATTGTGACACCAAAGGTGTCATTTATGTCATCATTTGTCCATGTCAAAAACAATATGTGGGGAGGATGAAACGTCCTCTCAAAGAACGCCTAGGGGAACACTGTGCTAATATTACAAAGGGAAACAAGAAGCACCCGCTTTCTGATCACTACAAACAGCAACATAACTGTAAGGTGAGAGGGACCAGATTTTATGCCATAGAACTGGTGAAAAAACCTTGGAAAGGAGGAGATTACATTCTTGAAATGTCCAGGCATGAAACTAATTGGGTCTATAATTTGAACACACTTGTGCCGGCTGGCCTGAACAAAGACTTAGAACTTTATGCTTTTGAATGACTTTTTGATTAAAGAGTTTGTGACATCATGATCCCTTTAAAAGACAGACCCCTCCAACCCACAGCCAGCTTTGAGAAAGAAGGACGTCTCCTTCGAAACGCGTCAGCGATTGGCTAATCCTCCAGTGACGTCACTACCAGTGAGGAAGGAGGTGTGTCTCATCCGCACACCGCAACACGGAGATCCGGGAAGAAACGGCTCCCTAGGTCAACGAAGGGACGCATTCTCACCCGCGCTGGAGCCGGACAATCCAGCCCGACACCACTGTTCATCATACCTCAGTGGGTCCAAGTCTCTCCCGTGTAGTCACCGGCCGGGACGCACGGGATTGAGCGGCTCCGCACACTAATCCATCTGATCTACGTGGGGGATCGTGAGTATGTTACTCAATATTGTGCAAGACCTATAAACTGTGAAGACACCTTTGAATATTTCTATCCCGGATACCATTGGAGATATCTTTATCACTACTATGCGCCAGAGGCGGCTCATACACTGAAGGTACTTTGATTGACTCGATTGATTTAAATTAGCTGCAGAACCTTTACGCTGCTATGAATTGCTGGCGAACCCTTATGCTGCTATGAATTGACACAATTGATTTTTAAGCATTTTTTAAAACTCTACCAAAGTGCACTATTTTTACTTTTATTAATTTTTATCAATTTTCCTACTGCAGTAGGCTGTGGAGGCGATTGGTGTGTGTATGGGTGCATGGTCATTTGTTATTTGTGAGCCAAGATATTTGTCTGATTAACTGCAATTGATTAATTTTATATCATTAAATATCATTAAATAATCACTAGCTAGCGCTGCCTAGTCCTTTACTAAATCTTATTTGTCTACTAGGGGTTTTGGGGCCACCCCATTCTAGGCTGAGCTGCTGCAAATATTGTAGGCGCGACACTGTCATTTACTTTTTACAATTTACGCTTGGCTAATGTATTTCAATAGGATGGGGCACACCGCGGTTTGAGGTTTGTAGCAAACCGCAAACGTGCCTCCTGCTGCACGTTTGCAGAAGTGTTTCTGCCTCAATGTAAAGTATAGGAAAAACGCAAACCGCTCTGAAAAACGCTACATCAGAGCGGTTTGGCAGGCGTTTTTGTTACAGAAGCTGTTCAGTAACAGCTTTTACTGTAACAGTATTAGTTAGGGAGACCATATTTTGATTTCCAAAAAAGAGGACAATCACAACAGCATGTGGGCGTGGTCATGGGTGGGGCCAAATATACAAGACCTTAGCAGTGTGCTGTCCAACTTCATGGGCATGGAGGGCCGTTTTATTTCCAGACCACATGGTGGAGGGCCGGCCGACCACAAAATGCAATCAGTTTCGCAGAAGATTTCCCCACAAATGCAATGAGATTGGCAGCAGATTTCCCCACAAATGCAACATACCTCAGATCGGCGGTGAGCAGGAGATAGGAGTCAGCCACACCAGCCGCGCGCCGGTGAATTAAAATGAAGGAAGTGACATCATCGGTCACGTCCGGCATTTAAAGTCCACCATGTGGCTGCTATGCGCCGGTCTGGCTGGTTCCCATCTCCTGCTCACCGCTGATCTGACTGTTAGCGGTGATGAAGAGCCATTTTTGGAGCCGAACAAGCTGGCTCTTTGGGAGCCGAGTGGCCGGGCCAGAAGAGCCAATGCTTAAACACACACACACACACACACACTACAAATAAGTTCAAGATTAACACACAGCCCTAAAAGGCCCAGATACACCAGCAGGACCAGGAGAGGAGCCAGGAGGACGCCGGGGGACCTCGCGGTCTACAGTGGCTGGAGGAAGCCCAGGTAAGTGCAAATTAGGATTTTAAAACCTGTTCAGGGTCCCTAACTGTAATGTACAGTAAGCTTTGGAAACTCCACTAGAAGTGCTGGTAGATTTCAGATTTTTTTTTTCTTTACAGTATTCCTTATCTGCCTGTAATTCAAAGGAGCTGCCAGGGCCAAGTGACAGACAGATGCAAACTCTTATGGCTGAATCATCAGGCTAAAGAAAAAACATAAGCTTTACTTATCCGGGGCTCCCTCCAGCCCCTGGCAGCCGTCCTGTGCCCTCGCTGCAACTCCGGTGGCTCCCGGTCCCCTCCGGCGTAGATGCTGACCTTGCCAGGCCGTCATCTACTGCGCCTGCACGAGCGCCGCTGTCAGTCACTCACACATGGTCTCTAGTGTTCTGTGCAGGCATAGCAGCTCTGTGCCTGCGTAGAACACTCGAGAACACGTGTGAGTGATTGAAAGCGGCGCTCGTACAAGCACAGTAGATGCCGGCCTGGCAAGGTCAGCATCTACACCGGAGGGGACCGGGAGCTACAGCAAGGGCACAGGACGGCTGCCAGGGGATGGAGGAAGCCCTGGATAAGTAAAGTGCTAACATCTTCTGCAGCGCTGTACAGAGTATATTTATATGCAGGCAGAGAAAAGGATGAGAAATGTCGGCACTGCTGTAAACTGCTTGTTTATTCATAACACATGGTGCAACATTGTGGATTCAATTGTATGCATATTGAGACGTAACATACCGGTTTGCTGGTAAAGCTGTGCGGTGGGTGCTGGGGGATGAGAGCCTTACGGCCGTTTCGCGCGAATGCGCTTCTACGGAGGCTGCTAAACTCCCCCTGAACCCCCAGCTGCAGTGCCAGCACCTTTCTATTCTACCTTACAGAGTATATTTACTTTTCACTTAACTGTTCCTCAGAAGAGCTCACAATCTAGTCCCTACCATAGTCATATGTCTATGTACTGTATGTATCGTGTAGTGTATGTTTTGTAGTCTAGGGCCAATTTAGGGGGAAGCCAATTAACTTGACTGTATGTTTTTGGGATGAGGGAGGAAACTGAAGTGTCCAGAGGAAACCCACAGACACGAGAACATACAAACTCCATGCAGATAGTGCCCTGGCTAGGATTCAAAGCGGGGGACACAAGGCGAGAGAGCTGACAACTATGCCACCATGCTGCGTGGTTGCAATGTAAAGCAAGTATAAAGTGAAGTGAAGAAAAAAAATACTCACCTGTGCAGAGGGTTAGTTCAGGAATTAATACCTACCACACACAGCACATACATATTCAATAAACTGCAGCATTATACTACCGTATTTGATATAGTGCAGCGCTTTAGGCTGTAGACCTACCGCCGCTTCTGC
This sequence comes from Hyperolius riggenbachi, assembly GCF_040937935.1. NCBI lineage: Eukaryota > Metazoa > Chordata > Amphibia > Anura > Hyperoliidae > Hyperolius > Hyperolius riggenbachi. The sequence goes on along the minus strand of NC_090651.1, from coordinate 330,448,576 downwards.
CCCCAATCAACCTAGATTTTTCATCCTGTCTGACACTTTCAATTGTGTTTTTTTGTCAAAAAGAATTGGACATTTTTGAGTATCAAATAAAAAAATCGATGTATTTATGGGCACATTAAAACACATTCTCAATATTGTTGTTTAAGAATATGATCTATATTTGCATACAATAAGGCTTTGTTCACATAAATCGCAAGCGAGATCTCAAGCGCTGAGCGTTTTTGTGTGCAATTTTTTTTCAAGCGATTCCGGGTGTTTTCTGAGCGTTGGGCGATTTTGTGTAAGCGCTTTTGATGAGCAATTGAACTTTTCACTTCCTGACGTCAGTCAGGAAGTGAACTCTTAGACCTGGAGAAGAATAAATACAATGTATTTATTCTTAAAAGGGCTCGGGAAATCGCTATACAAAGCGCTTTTTCAATCGCTTAGCGATTTCCCTATACGTTCCATTAAGCCAAAGCGCTCAGAAAATGGTACAGGCAGCGCTTTTGGAAGCGGATCGCAATCGAACCGCTCATATGTGAACACTTTCATAGGGAATCATTACACAAGCGCTTTTAGGGCGATTTCTAAAATCGCCAGCGCTTAAAAAAAAAATGCAAGCACTCATAGTGTGAACAAGCCCTTAACCTCCCTGGCAATTTCCCCAGGATTTCTGTGCAAAAAGTGATCCAATTAATTTTCATAACCTTTTTTTTCCTGTAACTTACCAAAATGTGTCAAGCAAGGGTCTAGTATACAGAGCAGGAGAGTATTGATGTGTAAACACAAGTGGAAATAATCCGCTTTGTTTACATTTGTACAACGCTGCTAACAGTAGCAGCGTTGTACTAGATCAGCGATCCCCGGCCAATCAGCGGCCGGGGATCACTGTCACATGACAGGCAGGAGCCTGTTATGGCCTATACTCACGGGCGGTAAAAGTGGTCTGTCGCCAGCACACGTGAGCGTGTGGGCGACAGGCCGGCGACAGCTCCTCGCCAGGTCCCTCCGCGTACACACGCGGAAGAGGGATCAGCGGCGCGACGGAAGCTGTCGCAGACGTTCCTCCTCCCCCCGCCGGAAGCTCTGCGTACCTCAATGGAGGTTGCTGTCGCTAGTCCGCGTACTCACGCGGACTAGCGACAGCTGCGGCCGAGTTGCGGCGGCGACTGTCACCAGGCGATTGAACATTTCAATCACCTGGCGACTTCAGCGACGGGCGACAGGTCGGGGTGCGCGCCCGTTCCGGGCGACAGTTCGGTGTGCGCGCGGCCCATACTCACGGGCGACCTGTCGCCGCAACATGCGCGCCCCGCGTGTTGCAGCGACAATTGTCCCTCGTGAGTATGGGCCATTAGAGGCTGCACAGGACAGATCCGATCCTGTGCAGCCTCCGATCTCCGGGGAAGGGAGGGAGGAGAGGGGGAATCCTGCGGTGGAGGGGGCTTTGAGGTGCCCCCCGCCAGCCACACGCAGGCAGGAGCAATCAGACCCCCCCCCAGCACATCATTCCCCTAGGGGGTCGATCTGGTCGCTCTGCCTGGTGTTTGATCTGTGCTGGGGGCTGTAGAGCCCACCCAGCACAGATCAGCAAAATCAGCGCCGGTCCTGTAGGGGGGGGGGGGGGGGGTAAAGGCTGGGTCATCAAGTGGTTAAAGATATTGTGGCTGCAGAAATGCCCTGAAGGTTTCACAAGGGCGGCTGCCATTAAAGTCAATGGGGCTTGCTGCGAACGATCAGTTCACAAACATTTGCGGTACCTTTCATGACTGGGTGAGCCTCACTAATTACCTACATGGTGAATGCACACTCCGGCATCTGCAGGATTTTGTTGCTCCTCACAGTGTCTCGTTTGTGCCGTGATGCATGCTGGATGTAGACCATGGATGTGAGTACAGACATTGCCGATGTAGGAGGCCAAAGGAGCAGCACCCCATGATTAGTGATGCTCACTCTGCGCCCCTTCCCAATGGCACACACCTTATGTGGAGGTTTTTTGTTTTTTTTAATTATGGTGATTATGTATAATGTGATATCAGGGTGCATTGGGTGCTCCAGGGTGACGGGTGACAGAGTGGGTGGGTGCTCCAGGGTCACAGCGTGTGGGGGGGGGGGGGGGGGGGGGAGAGCAGGAGCTGTGCAGGAGGGAGAACTGAGAACAGCTCCAGCTATACTAACTACAGCTAGAGCTCAAAGCATCTTGACATTTTTGTTCCAATGTGCTCCTGTTATTCTGTTATTAGGCCAATGGGGCTTGCTGCGAACGATCAGTTCACAAACATTTGCGGTACCTTTCATGACTGGGTGAGCCTCACTAATTACCTACATGGTGAATGCACACTCCGGCATCTGCAGGATTTTGTTGCTCCTCACAGTGTCTCGTTTGTGCCGTGATGCATGCTGGATGTAGACCATGGATGTGAGTACAGACATTGCCGATGTAGGAGGCCAAAGGAGCAGCACCCCATGATTAGTGATGCTCACTCTGCGCCCCTTCCCAATGGCACACACCTTATGTGGAGGTTTTTTGTTTTTTTTAATTATGGTGATTATGTATAATGTGATATCAGGGTGCATTGGGTGCTCCAGGGTGACGGGTGACAGAGTGGGTGGGTGCTCCAGGGTCACAGCGTGTGGGGGGGGGGGGGGGGGGGGAGAGCAGGAGCTGTGCAGGAGGGAGAACTGAGAACAGCTCCAGCTATACTAACTACAGCTAGAGCTCAAAGCATCTTGACATTTTTGTTCCAATGTGCTCCTGTTATTCTGTTATTAGGCCAATGGGGATCAGGAGGATCCCCATTGGTCTGTTATTTGACTAATGGGGAGCCTTGGAGTCAAAATTTCAAGATGCTTTGAACTCTAGCTGTACAGAGTATAGCTAGAGCTGTGCGGCGGAGAGTGGTGGATGTGTAGAGTGGTGGAGATCTTTAATCAAGGTCGCAAGATAGAGGATATTAGCGTGGGACTTTTCCGAGGCTATAGGCGTGGGAACTTTTTTTTTTTAAAGGTACAGGTAAGTATTTCTGGTTAATTAACCTCCTTGGCGGTAACCCCGAACCGCCGCGCAGGAGGTTTTCTCCGGCCCTGCTCGGCCGATTTGTTTAATTTTTTTTTTGCTGCACGCAGCTAGCACTTTGCACGCAGCTAGCACTTTGCTAGCTGTGTCAGCACGCCGATCGCCGCCGCCCCGCGCTCGATCGCCGCTATCCGTCGCGCCGGGCGGTCCCCCACCCTTCCAGACCCCGTGCGCTGCCTGGCAAATCAGTGCCAGGCAGCGCTGAGGGGTGGATCGGGACTCCCAATGACATCGGTGACGTCATCCCGCCCCGTTGCCATGGCGACGGGGGAAGCCCTCCAGGAAATCCCGTTCTTTGAACGGGATTTCCTGATCGAAGCGGGTGGGGGGATGCCGCTGAGGGCCCAGGGCTCGCTACATGATTTAAGAAAAAAAAAACTGCTGCGCTGCCTCCTGGTGGAATTTTTTAGACCGCCAAGGGGGGTTAAAGGGAAACTGAAGTAAGAGGTATACGGAGGCTGCCATATTTATTTCCTTTTAATCAATACCAGTTGCCTGGCAGCCCTGCTGGTCTATTTCTCTGCAGTAGTATCTGAATAACACCAGAAACAAGCATGCAGCTAGTCTTGTCAGATCTGATCTGCTGCATGCTTGTTCAGGGGCTATGGCTAATAGTATTAGAGGCAGTGGATCAGCAGGGCTGCCAGGCAACTGGTATTGCTTAAAAGGAAATAAATATGGCAGCCTCCATATACCTCTATCTTCAGTTCCCCTTTAAAGGACTTCCGAGGCCAAATGTCAAAAAAATAGAGCACGACCCGGGGCGTGAGGTAGGGAGCCGGCCCGGGGGGCTATTGAGCGGCGAGGTCCCGGCCGAATGGCCTCGGAGGGCGCGGACGGCGTCCTCCGTGCCTACAAAAGTGATGCAGGTATTTAACTTTTTTTGACATTTGGCCTCGTAAGTCCTTTAAGGTTAATAAAGGACTTCTTTCATTGTTGTCTTTTTATTTCATTTAACCCTTTCTGCAAATGAGTAAGGAGTGCAATGTATGCCTATACTCCTTTCTCCTGGGGAGGGGACGACCATCTGGGGGTACCCTTCTTAACCACTTCGGTCTATCTGGACGGATATATCCCGCCGCCTTTCGCTGCCCCTGAGATCAATGAATGGGAATACAAATCCCATTCAATGATCTACGGTATGTCTCCCTAAGGAAAACCGACAGCTTTCTCTGGAAAGCCGCAATTTTTCTATGTCCCACGTCACCCCTTCTGTTCCTGCAAGCGAGAGCTCTCGCTTGCAGGACGGAGTATCAAAAACTCACTGTGCCATCTTGTGGCCAAATAGTAAAACTACATCTACATATTTATTTATTTTAAATATACACAATAAATTTCATTTAAAATCCCCTGTTTAGCTCCCCACTCCGAAAAACCGCAAATAAAATTTTTAATAAAAAAAATACAATAAAAAAAACATAAATAGTTACCTAAGGGTCTGAACTTTTTTTTAATATGCAAGTCAAGCGAGTGTATTACTATACTTTTTAAAATTATAAGCTTGTAAATAGTGATGGACGCAAATTAAAAAATGCTCCTTTATTTCCAAATAAGTATTGGCGCCATACATTGTGATAGGGACATAATTTAAATGGTGTAATAACCGGGACAAATGGGCAAATAAAATACATGTGTTTTAATTATGTTAGCATGTAGTATTTTAAAACTATAATGGCTGAAAACTGAAAAATAATGAATTTTTTCAATTTTTTTCTTAATATTCCCGTTAAAATGCATTTAGAAAAAAATAATTCTTAGCAAAATGTACCACCCGAAGAAAGCCTAATTGGTGGCGGAAAAAAACAAGATATAGATCAATTAATTGTGATAAGTAGTGATAAAGTTATTGGCGAATGAATGGGAGGTGAAGGTTGCTCGAATGCATAAAGTGAAACGACACTGTAGGGTGAAGTGGTTAAAGACGTGTGATTGTTTTGAATGTGGCCATATTGTGCTGTCTGACACTTTGCTTGAGCATGCAGTATGCAAATGAGTTGGTCGTTTATTTTGTTGGTCGGCAGAAAATACAAGTCATGTAAGCGATTGGTTGTGCACTGTGTTGGACGTGTGGACGAGCCTCAACATTGTTCCTCCCTGTTTGGGTTTAATATGACTAATTATCTCCAGGTCTGAGATGATGTTAATTGACAGGATACAGAATTGGCTCTGGGGTCCATGTAAAGATACACTTTATTTCAATATATATCATAAATTCCAATAAACACACATATACACATAACATCACTCCCCTAAAAAAGAAACAGCTCCCTGCTTATCGGTAATTGAGGCTGCAGGAACATAAATTGGTAATTAATTTGTTTAAGTGCTGCTCAGGGCTGGATTTACCATAAGGCACTATAGGCACGTGCCTACAGGCGCCTGATGATGGAAAGGCAGCTCACTCTCCTCCCCAAGTGCTCCCCTCCTGCCTTACCTATGCAGAGTCCTGAATGGAGTGTATTGACTCAACCATTTATGAGAAGTTACTCACCCTAGTCTCGGGATACCACTGACTATATCTCCCTTCAGTTTGGGGGGCACCTCTAGCTACTTAAAGTGAACCTAAAGCCGATCAAAAAAAATGAGATTAACTCACCTGGGGCTTCCCTCAGCCCCCTGCAGCCGATTGGTGCCCTCGCAGCTCCGCTCCGATGCCTCTGCACCCGCCGGCGAACACTTCCGGTTCGGCCGTCACCGGCCGACAGGCATGGGAACGCGAGTGATGGTTTGCGTTCCCAGCCTGTATATCGCCCCCTATGCTGCTATTGCGACCTCCTGGCCGCAATAGCAGCATAGGGGGCGATATACAGGCTGGGAACGCGAACAATCACTTGCGTTCCCATGCCTGTCGGCCGGTGACGGCGAAACCAGAAGTCGTCGTCGTCGGGTCCAGAGGCATCGGAGCGGAGCTGCGAGGGCACCAATCGGCTGCAGGGGGCTGAGGGAAGCCCCAGGTGAGTTAATCTCATTATTTTTGATCGGCTTTAGGTTCACTTTAATACTGAGCATAGCTCTGGCTACCTAATACTAATGACGGGCAAGGGAAGTAAGGGAGACAGCTGGGCCAGCCGAGCACACTTGCAGTGCAGTTTGGGGTTTATAGGTCCACTGAGGGCGAAGTCTAGGGTGCCAGAACATCTGTGCCTAGGCTATAAGCTCCTGTGAGGTAAATCTGGGCCTGATGCTGCCTCACTACTCTTTCTGAAGTTTGAGGCTAGAGTGACACTTGGCAAAAATCTTGGGCATTTTGAATACTCAAATCACAATGCTTCCCAATGCACAATCAATGCACTGGTAGCATTGTGCGGTTTACCGCATTGGGGGAAAAAAAGCAGACACGGCTGCTTCATATTGCACAATGCATGCGATTCCCTATTGCCAACAGTCAGCTGATCTTGGCTGGCTGGCTGCCAAGAATGAAGATTCATCCTCCACGGGAAAACGCTGCCATTTTTTCCACGGCCACAAGAGTGACCCTACCCTCAGGATTTGCATAAAACCCTCCATGACAGGCAAGTTACACTTTAATATTTGCATTTTAACTTAAAGTGTACCTGAGATGTGCGGATATAAAAAAGTACATACCATACCTGGAGCTTCCTCCAGTCTAATCACTCCCTCGCCATCCTCCTGTGCCATCTGAATCCTCCGCAATTTGGCCTGGACATCCGAGGTGAAAATAAACTGATTAGAAAAACAATTGTATCTATCCTCCTTTTCCTAAAATGACGGGTTTTTTTTTTAGATATCCCACAGTTTTATTTTATATTTAAATCTAGTTTTTAGGATTTTATTGTTTCATTGTCTGCGCTAAATAACACCTTCATTGAAGTATGCCAAAGCTCAAATCTATGAATTATTGACCCTTTGTATAGCTTTCCTGCTCTCAGAAGTCATTTACTGACAGGAAAGTGTTTTATGGCTGTAATTACTTATTAGTGAGGGTTATGCTATAGTCTTGCCCAATCTAACCCAGTCCAGTCACTTGCATACCTGATGTTTAACTCTTTCAGGCAGAGAAAGAAAAATAGGAACAAATCATAGTTATTGGTGTGCTTGGCACTGTACATACACATGTCTATCTCATCATGTCACATGTCACCTCGGTTGTCCTATAAGTCCTTCAGTCAGGGCAAGTCAGAGCATGCGCAGTCTGGCTGCGCACTCCCCCATCAAGCTATCATTCCACACATGAGCAGTACGCCTCAGAACAAAGGACTTACAGCTGAATTACGGAAGATCCAGGTGGCACAGAAGGATAGCCAGGGAGCGATCAGTCTGGAGGGGGCTGGAGGAAGGTATGTATGATTTTTTATTTTTTTTTATATCCCTCATCTCAGGTTCCCTTTAAACATCAAAGAGATAAAGTGGGAGTAGCACCTTTTAATTGTCTGCTTCCTATCAGATAGGCAGAGCAGTCTCTCCAGGTCCCCATCATGAAGTACTTTGGGAAAGTCTAGTACTCTCAGGGCCCTTTTCCACTAGCAATCGCTAGCGTTCACGCTGAACGCTAGCGATTGCTGAATCGCAATTACCGCCGATTCCCCGACGTTCGCGGCCGCGATTATGCTATGCTATGCACTGCATAACAAAATCGTGGCAAAAGTCGCTCCGCGGCGCGATCGCAATCAAGTAAAAAACGAATCGCGGTAGTGGAAATTACCTACCGCGATTCCTATGTTAAAAAGCAAACCGTAGCGATTGTAAAATTGCGATTTGCGATTCAGCCAGCGCTGGTGGAAAAGGGCCCTTACTGGTAACTATTTCCATAAAGCAAGTATATACCGGTACTCTCCAGCATCCCTTTTTTCCAGCCCTTTGCCACTCTCTTCATTTGGTATGTGACATTTCACTTCTAGTTCCTGGTTGTATTACTCCAATTTGATTCTACTAGTCTGATATTCTACAATCTAGTCTGCTGTAGTTTTCTGTAGTACCACTAGATGGTGCTAATGTACCACCTCTAAATACATGAATCTACTGTACGTATGTTAAAGAGGAGCTGTTAGGTATAAGGTCTCAGAGAAAATAAACACATATATCAGTAGATAAAGATTGGCTGTACTTACATTACATATGCATTTCACTGTCCACGTTTGGATTTCACAGAATTTGTATATAGTATATGCAGAGAATGATGCTCCTGACAGCTCATGGCAGGTTCCATGTTTGTGAAGCCAAATGTGTCGTCACGTCCTGCCTGCTTCTGATCACAGAACAGCTCATACTGAATAACACTAGTTTGCAGTGAATATTAATGAACCATGTGGCTAGGAACAATAGCGGACTCCTGCAGTGTACGCTGCCCCGAGATTTATCTGTGCTGTGGCTGGACTGAGTTTTAGAAGCTGCTGAAACTTGATCCCGTCTTCTCCTTAGCAGCCGAGGGGAGGGCCCCAGAATGCTTTGCAGTATGTTATGCGGCTTGCATCCTGCTTAGGTCTAAGCTTTGGTGATAAGCATACATCAAAGGTAAGAGAGATCTTTATCTTCAGTAATGTCTTTTTGGCTTCCTTCTAAACTGTTTAACACAGGAGACTAGAGGTTTAAATTAGCTTCTGCAGCCTGACAGTTACTCTTTAACAGAGTTTGACCCATCAAATTCTGTTTAAATGCCAAACATTCTCATGCAAATGGAAGTAATATAAAAAAAAAAACAAATCCTCTATAATAAAAAGTAACTGTCTCTGCGTCCCATCCCTGCACTTCCTGTTTGCGTGTGTGTCCCATGCTTTGCGCTACTGCGGATGTGCAGGGAGGGACGCAGAGACTGAGGAGAGCTGAGGGAGGACGGCAGGCGCGGCGGACGGGCGGCGTGCGCGGCGGGTGCGTGGCGTGTGCACGCCGGGTGTGCACATGCGCGGTGACTGCGTCTGTTCACGGGGAGAGTGAGAGGGAAGGAAGGGGAGGGGATTCAACACAGACCTAGAGCCCGTTTTGAAACGGGCTTAGGTCTACTAGTATATAATACAGTTCTAATAAACTCACACTGCGGCTCCACTTATATTTTAACTATTTGACTTACAATCCAAACACTTACGAAAGGACCACTATGAAATGATGAATGAATTATGAAAATTATGAAGAATTATGAATTATGAAAAATAATTGAAAATGCATGTGTATATCTATAAAATGTACATTTGTTCCTAAGTAAATTGCACCATAAATTACTTTTTCCTATCTTGAGGTCATTTACAGTAGGTTTTGGGCTAGTCTATCTCCTCATGGGGGAGTCTCAGTATTTTCTTTATTTTCAAAAGCACTTGCTGAATGGCAGTTGCTTGGTTCAACTGCCAAAAAAGCGTGCAGACAAGTAGGCAGCCGGCAACCTTGTATAGATCTGTTCAAGGGGGTGGTTTAGTAAAGATTAAACAAAATACTGAAAATCACCTGTGAGGAGATGAAGGAGTCTAAAACTTGTCAAATCTGTCAGATTTTTTACTGCAGCAAGTCTTCACTGTGAGCAGCAACACCTGAATGCTATAGGTATAGAGTTGTGGACCCTGGCACTTGAAGAGGTCATTCAGAGGGCTCCCCATTTATGGGCGGAACAAGCGTAAGGTGAATGCCTCTTGTTAATGGGTGTTTCTTCAGGGGAAATAGTTATTGGTGGGGGTAGCAGTCCCCAAGCAGGTGGCTGCATAAGTGGAATGGATTAATAGCTGCATGCCCAAATCTGTGGTGTTATTCTCCGGATCTCTTAACCTTGGAACTAGTAAAAAAGGGCGCACAGGGATAGTGGACAAAAAGGGCGCCGCCATAGACTGCAATGCAAAATATCGGCTATTCGGCGCCCGACAGGAAAAAAGGGCGCACGAGAAATAGCGGTTACAGGGATCGTGTTAACAAAGGTTTTCGTTTATAGGATAAAGTTTATAAGAAACATTGTTTACAAGTTCGTTTAGACTTTGTATTATACTTATTTTTTCGTTTGTAAATTTCGCTTATATGGGTTTTAACTAGTTTTTTCGTTTTAAAAATGCGCTTATAAAACTATAACACCTAAAATTTCGTTTACACTTCTTTTATCATTTAAAATTCGTTTTCATATGTATGATGCTTAAATAACGTTTCTAAAGCTGATTGTATTAGAAATACATCGCTTATGGTATTAACTTTGTTTTTACACTTCTAATGCGTTGATTATAGTTACTAAAATATCGCTTTAAATATTACTGTTATTTTAAGATTTCTACGTGATTTTAAGGCTAGTTAGTCTATTACAAATTACTGTTATTTTAAGATTTCTACGTGATTTTAAGGCTAGTTATTCTATTACAAATATATAAATTATTTTATTCATGTTATTTGGAGTGAAGTATTTTAAGGATTAAATATATTATTGTTTATATGTGTTTAGCGTGTTTTGTGCAGTGGGGATGGTTAGGTTTAGGCATTACTAGGGGGTCTAGGGGTTAGGGATAGGTACAGGGAGGGTTAGGACCAGGGTGGTGGTTAGTTTTAGGCACCACCAGGGGGGTCTTAGGTTTAGGCACCAGAAGGGGGGGGTCTTAGGTTTAGGCACCACCAGGGGAGTCTTAGGTTTATGCACCACCAGGGAGGTCTAGGGGTTAGGGATAGGTACAGGGAGGGTTAGGTATACATACAGTGCAATATACACCACCAGGGGGGTGGTTAGTTTTAGGCACCACCAGGGGAGTCTTAGGTTTAGGCACCACCAGGGGGTCTTAGGTTTAGGCACCACCAGGGGGGTCTTAGGTTTAGGCACCAGAAGGGGAGTCTTAGGTTTAGGCACCAACAGGGGGGTCTTAGGTTTAGGCACCACCAGGGGAGTCTTAGGTTTAGGCACCAACAGGGGGGTCTTAGGTTTAGGCACCACCAGGGGGGTCTTAGGTTTAGGCACCAACAGGGGGGTCTTAGGTTTAGGCACCACCAGGGGAGTCTTAGGTTTAGGCACCAACAGGGGGGTCTTAGTTTTAGGCACCACCAGGGGAGTCTTAGGTTTAGGCACCACCAGGGGGGTCTAGGGGTTAGGTATAGGTACAGGAAGGGCTCTGTGTGAGAGTAAGGTTAGGTATAGTTATAGTACAATATATGTAATATATACAATTTATTACATTATGTGTATTTACACAAAGGGGGGTCTAGGTGTGAGGGATAGGGATAAGGAGAGATATCTGTGACCCTAAAGTTAGGTATAATTGTAGTAAAATACCTGTAAAACCTACCATTCTAGTACTATGCTTAATACAAGTGTAAATATCGTTTTTGCTATAGACGCTATTTGACGTTTCATTTCAGAATTCGTTTACAGTTATAGACGGTATTTTGCCATTTCATTTCCGTTTATTTAACGTATTTAGCACTAAATTATCGTTTATAACCTCTTAAACGAAAAATACGGTTTTGCATTCAAACTTATAATTTCGGCTACACCCCGCGCCCTTTTTTCCAGGCGCCCTTTTTTGATATACGCCTTAACCTTAGTTTGATTTTTTTTTCTGTTTTGGTTACACGTTTTATATTCAAATGTTATGTAAATTTGAACAAAGTTGGGGTGCTTTGGCCTACATTTTTCCATCATCAAACAAGAAGTCCTTGTGATTGTTTGGGTATGTTTTGGAAGGTTGTTATATACGGTTTTCAGCATTAGGCTATCCCCATGTCATGCAAAAAGCAGCTTCTCTGATAAATCAAAAAGATGAGTGTAGTCTCTTAGTAACGTTCGTTGTTGCAGGTGTGGATGTAGCTTAATGGCCCATACTCACGGGCAACTTTTTGGCCTGTCGCCAGCACACGTGAGCGTGAGCGTGTGCGCGACAGGCCGGCGACAGCTCGTCGCCAGGTCCCTCCGCATACACACGGCGGAGGGACCTGGCAACTGATGCGGCGGAAGCTGTCACTGTTGCGCCTCCCCCCGCCGGATGCCCAATGTATTTTTTATCACGTTGCTGTCGCTAGTCCGCGTACTCACGCGGACTAGCGACAGTTGCGGCGGCGACTGTCGCCAAACGATTAAGCGTTTCAATCGCCCGGCGACATCAGCGACGAGCTACAGTTCGGGGTGCACACCCGGGCAACGCCGCAAACTCACGGGCGACATTTGTAGCCCGTGAGTATGGGCCATAAGATTTACCATGTGAATTAGTTAAATGGAAGGTTGGCAGATAAAAGTTGTTGGGCTTCATTTCCAGCAGCTCATGCCAAACAGTGTTCATCAATGATGTATTTAACTACACTGTCTTCAGGAAGGCGTGAAGGCTGCCCTGTGTATTTGACATGGCATTTAACAGCTTTTGGACCACACTAAATGAAATCTACACCCTGTTTGGACGCTGCTATCCCTGCCAAGGCGTAGATTTCAATCAGCCCTGTTCACGTTGCTGCACCCACTCTCTCTGCTTTCACACTGAGCTTCCATATCTCGGTCAGGAGTCAACCCAGCTCCTTTATTTTTTTTTTTAGAAAAAGGGCCAGAGATGCAGTGCACGGAAGCGTGAAGATTCTTCAGCTTGCAAATTGCAGTGATAAGTCCCTGACAAAGCTTGTAAATATGGGCTGACAGTTTATGGATGTTGAGATATTGTTTGAAGGGACACTGAACAGACCTTTAAAGACCAAATATAAAAAAAAACAAAAAAACTTGGGGCTTTTTCCACAGCCCCATAGTCCACAAGGTCTCTCGGCATCCTTTGGGTCCCCTCCGTGGTCCCACTGGCACGTGTCGCCGCAAGCCTCCTGCGCATGTGCGGTTCTCAAAAGTGAAATGCGCAAACACAGGGAACTTACGACGTGCACATGATTGAGCCAGGTGCTTGGACAGCCGCACATGCTCAGTTGCACAACTTCGCCCAAAGTCACCGGGCTAACAGGCCACCACAGGGACCACAGAGGAGGGACCCAGAGGATGCTGAGGGGCCTTGCGTGCTGCGAGGGGCTGAAGGAAGCCCAAGGTAAGTTCAGATTTGCTTTTTAACCTATTGGGGACCGCCCGTAGTAAATCCTATGCCGCACTTGTGGCTGTTCTGGCCTGATGAGACGTGGAATTTATGCCACCCACCATTTCAGCTCCCGACGCAATCGTGCGCACCAGAGAGGGGAGATTAAGCTGCCATATGACAGCTGACATCTCCCCTCAGTGATCAGAGGCCATCACGTATGGCTCCTGATTAGGGATGATCGGAACCAGCAAATTCCGTTCCGCCGGAATTCACGGATTCCGTCAATGAAAAATTCCGTCGCTATGAAAATTCCGCCGGATTTGTAGGAAATTCCGCGGAATTCCGGATTCCGTCGGAATTTTTTTTATAAAATCTCTCTCTCCCTCCTCCTCCTCCTCATTGTATCATCCTGTAGGGAATTGCAGTTTTCCAAAACAGCTTACATACCATGGCTGGATTTGAACCCAGGTCTCAGTGTGTAGTAGGTATCTGTCTTACCCCCTAGACCACCAACCACACTACATGCTAAAGCTGGCCTAGCATGTACCATTATGATCAATTCAATAGAAAAAGTAGCATGATTAAGGATTTGTACTTTTTTAAAAGCCAGCTTACATACCTTGGCTGGGATTTGTGCCCGTAATGGTACATGCTAGGCCAGCTTTAGCATGTAGTGTGGTTGGTGGTCTAGGGGGTAAGACAGATACCTACTACACACTGAGACCTGGGTTCAAATCCAGCCATGGTATGTAAGCTGATTTGGAAAACTGCAATTCCCTACAGGATGGGAGGAGGAGGAGAGATTTTTGTGTTTTGCCAGAAAATTCCGCGGAAATAATAAAATTCTGTTTGAGAGGTTTAGCAATTCCGTTCAGACTACCGGAATCGGAATTGACCTAATTCCGGCCGGAATCGAGGAGGAGGAGCAGGAGGGGGAGAGATTTTTGTGTTTTGCCGGAAAATTCTGCGGAAATAATAAAATTTCCGCGAAATTCCGTTTGAGAGGTTTAGCAATTCCATTCCGACTACCGGAATCGGAATTGACCTAATTCCGGCCAGAATCACGGAATTAACAATTCCACGTAATCCAGCGAGCATCCCTACTCCTGATCACACGATCACTACGATTGCCGGCAGATCGTAGTGATCACTGTTAGTAATGCGGCGGTAAGGGGGAAAGAAGAGGATCCACTCACCTTCCTGCTGTTGCCCCAGCGATCGGCACTCCCCTCCACTCCGGCCGGCATCCCTGCTCGCTCTGATGTAAGTGCCAGGTCCGACGTCATCAAGCCGCGACCCGGAACTTAGCGGCAGTGCAAGCGGGGATGCCGGGCGGAGTGGCCCACAGCTGCTCATCGCTGGAGCTTGGGAGGCGAGTAAAGGCTGCTGGCTACAAGGGGGACACCATGCCCAGCAAGCCACACTGGGGATTTGGCTGCCTGACCTTCCCCCCCCCCCTCCCAACGCTCTCCCCCCTGCAGGTAAAATAGCCTGGTCCTTAAGGGGGGTTATGCAGCCGGTCCCCAAAGGGTTAAGGTTCTGCTCATGGTGCCTTTATAAAGACCACTATCATGAAAAATGTTAAATACGTTTGTGCATACATAATGTACATTTGTCCCAGGGTGAAATGAGCTATACAAGTTATTTTTCACTATGTCACTGTCACAGTGAGTAAAAATTGCCACAGAATGGGGTACAGATGGCAAAAACAAACTTTTCATCTAAAGCAAACCTGTGGGGGTTTTTTTGGGGAAAAAAAAAGAGATACTTGCCTCCAGAGGCTTCCTCCAACTCCCTCCACCTGGCTGTAGCAGCCTTGGGACCCCAAAGGTCATGTACAAGAATGAGTCTGACCCCACTGTGCAGGCATGCCGTAGTAAAGGACCACTATAACAAAAACTGTAAAGATGTATGAATACATATAAAATGTACATTTGTTCCAGAGTAAAATGCACTGTAAAATTATTTACAGACGGGTTTTGGACTAGTCCATCTACTCATAGGGGAATCTCTGCGTTTTCATTAATTTTTAAAAGCACTTTCCGACCGGCATTTGGTCAAACTAACTGCCAGAATAGCATACAAGCGAGAAGGGCAGCTTGTAAACAAAGGAAATACTGAAAATTTCCCATGAGGAGATGGACTAGTCCAATTACTCAGATCTGCCAAGATTTTAAATGCTTACTATAAGCACCTTACACTGGGAGAAATGTACCGTATATACTCTAATATAAACCGACCCCCCAACTTTTAACTAAAAACCAGGGAAAAATGATTGACCCGAGTATAAGTGGGGGGTGGGTAGGAATTACAGAAGCTATACTCTCCACAATACTCCCTGTAAGCCTTATAAGTGTATACAAAACTGTAATATTATAAAAATACTGATAGAAATGCACCCTGTATGTATTTACAGTGTTAAGCCTGTGTAATTCTACCCCATTTGTGTCTAGTCACAACTGTAATTTGATCTCTTCCCTATGTCTCCTGACTGCCACAGCAGATAAACTCATTTGAAAGCACAGGATGTTAATATTTCTACAGGAAGGGGAAACAGTGCAGATTCATTTCCAGATTGGTATCAGCTTCAACCAAAAGAAGTTTTTCAGCAAAAACTGCTGTTGTGTATCTTTTAGAGCATAGAGTAAAATTCTGAGTTCAGGTCCGCTTTAATATGACACCCCTCTCCCAGAGTGCCCCCGCTACATGCAAAGTGCAGCAGTGACTCCCAAGTGCCCCTGTCGCCATATGCCGGTGTTATCTCCATGAGGAGACGTGTAAAATGTCCCGGCGTGATTTATGACATGTGGCCACCCTCCCAGAGTCTCTAAACCTCCCCCCGGCAGAGCGGAGCAGTAGTATTTATCTGCATTGTGTACCAGCACACACAGGCTACATGTGCATAGTGTAGGGGCACGGCGGAAGCTTTCACTCACCGCTCCTCGCCGTTCAGATTTCCCTGCTTGCTTGTTGCCGGCTCGCGTCTGACGTTACACAGTGGCGTCTCACCACTAGCAATGTCATAGACCTGAGCCGGCAACAGGCAAGCAGGGAAATCCCGAGCGGTGAGTGAAAGCTTCTGCTGTACTAGTGTACTGCACATGCAGCCTGTGTGTGCCGGCGGGGAAAAATGCTGATAGCTACTATTGCTCCGCTCTGCCGGGGGAGGTTTGGAGACTCGTGGCGGGCATGTCATCACGCTGGGACATTTTACACATCGCCTCTCTTCTCCCAATTTTACCGGCAGTATTCTGCTAGCATATGGTGAAGGCAGCACTCGGGTGGAGGTCACTACTGCACAGAGCACATGGCTGGGGGGCACTCACACACTGTTAGGACTCGAGTATAAGCCGAGACCCCCACTTATGGGCCAATTTTTTGGACCTTAAAATTCGGCTTATACTCGAGTATATACGGTACAACTTATAACACACACGCATGTTAGTTTTTCTTGATAGTGGTCCTTTAGGAGCCACCAGTCAGTCTCAGTGGACATAAGCAGGGGCCATTTGGCTCAGAGCTAGTGAAAAGGTGCGAGCCGCCTGCACCTGTGCAGTGTGACCGAGCTCCGTCAGGGGTCAGAAACCCTTTTGGCTGAGAGAGCCATAGACGCCACATTTTAAAATGTAATTCCGTGAGAGACATACAATATGTTTCAAACTGGGACAGTAGGGCTCACGTCCCTGTTGCCATGGTGATTTATATACAGTTGATCCGCTGGGCAGCGAAAGTGTCAGACACGTCTTCAGCTTCTCTTGGGTTTCAGCAACATCAGCAATTTCCCCAGGAGCCAGACAGGGGAAATATCATCTAACAGCCTGTACAATTAGCTAGCTGACTTGGGGATTGATTCACTTTTGTAGGACGAGATCCCCGCACTTTGGCTCAATAGGCTGCCTGTCAAGTGACAGGCAGCCTATTGGGCCAATCAAAGTGTGGGGATCTCGTCCTACAAAGTCACTGGACCTGACCGGTTCCAGAGTGGGACAATTGGAGCAGCTGTTTGATTTGGGGCAGCACAAGTAAGTTAGTAGTGTATGCTACAGCAGTAGCGTGCACTACTTTGAAAATGTATTTGCGCTGCCACACTAAGCTGTGCTGCTTGATCAGTGTAGCTTAGTGAATCAACCCCTACTGATTTGTCTGTGAGCTAGATGTAGCCATCAAAAAGAGCCACATCTGGCTCCCGCACCATAGGTTCCCTACCCCTGGTCTATGGAGAGTCTCAGCGCTGGAACGAGGAGGCGGAGAATGATGGTAAAAGTTTCTAGAGGATCCTGAGGCCTCCCTCTATCCAGGTAAGTACACATTTGGGACACTTTTTGCTACAGGTACACTTTAAGATAGAGGCCTGCACGGGTCCAATTTTTCATACCCGCACTCGCAGCCCCATTACCTGCAACCCGCTTTCAGGTGAATTTGATACCCGTACCCGCGCTACCCACACCCGCTTTTTCCATTTCCTTCTAAAGTACACATTTCAAGCAAGACTGGGGAGCTGTAAAGTAAATAACACTTTTTTTATACACAAGCCAAAGAAGTGTTTTAAAGATTTGTTTTTACTCTTATTTAAATCAATAAAAACCGAGAAGTAACAGTCCTGCTCAAACAACAAATAGCAGATCACCCACATCCCTGTCCATGTATGCTGTAGGCTGCCCCCCATCTACACTACATCAAGTGGAAGTGTCCCCCTCCATGCAATGCACACTGGGAGACATAGTACATTAATGTAATCACAGGAGATGCGGTGGGCACATTAATGTACTACATCTCCCATCATGCATTGTGGTGGCAAGGGTGACACTTCCACCGCTGCAGCTATGAGTTGCAAGGAATAGACAGACACTGCGTCCAGGCTCATAATTTTCAGATTTAAGGGTGCATATACACACACAATCTTGATACTCCATATAGTATGAGGGCCAATCAAAATGATGTGTGTGTATGCACCCAAAGAGCAATTACTTCTGTTAGAACCTTTGTTAATGATGATCTACTGTTGAATGAAGATGCTTGCCAGATCTACCTATGCAAAAACGTGTAGGCTTGAGAAGAAATATTGTTATGTGACAAAATTAAACTTGTCTTGTAACGACGTGGGTACGAGTGTGTGCGATTAGGTGGATGAGGCTTTGCGTCATGCAACTGTAACAACCATGAGCAAATTGAGTAGGTAGTCTCTCACTACATGGGAGATAATTGGCCAATCCAAATTGGATGTGTATATACACCCTAAGGGCCCTTTTCCACCAGCACGTTTGCGCTGGCTGAATCGCAAATACGCAAACCGCTAGCGATTTTATAATCGCTACGGTTTGCTTTTTAACATAGGAATCGCGGTAGGTCATTTCCACTACCGCGATTCGTTTTTGCCGGGAACGTGAACGCGCGGCGGAGCGATATTTGCCGCGATTTTGCTATACAGTGCATAGCATAGCAAAATCGCGGCCGCGAACGTCGGGGAATCGCCGGTAATTGCAATCGCTAGCGTTCAGCGTGAACGCTAGCGATTGCTAGTGGAAAAGGGCCCTAAATGATCTTTTCTTCATTACAGTAGCTCAGCAGCAAAATAAACGGTAATTAAGAAAATCAGGATTGCATAGGAGTACAAGGCTTTTAAGCAGGAAGAACAAATATACGGATCCATCTGAAAATGGCGCCTGAGACATTGTTGCCGCTAATCCGTTTGCCGCTTATGGCTATTTAACGTTAAAGCCTTATTGTTATTTACCGTTAACACACAGAACCCTCTCTGTACCTATCCCTAACCCTAACCACCCCCTGGTGGTGCCTAACCCTAACCACCCCCTGGTGGTGCCTAACCCTAACCACCCCCTGGTGGTGCCTAACCCTAACCACCCCCTGGTGGTGCCTAACCCTAACCACCCCCTGGTGGTGCCTAACCCTAACCACCCCCTGGTGGTGCCTAACCCTAACCACCCCCTGGTGGTGCCTAACCCTAACCACCCCCTGGTGGTGCCTAACCCTAAGACCCCCCTGGTGGTGCCTAACCCTAACCTTGACAGTGGTACATTAAATCCATTCCCCGTTTTGCAGTTAAATAACGTCTGCAGTTTGGCTTATGTAGGGCGCTATTGTTAATAACAGTGTGTGCCACTATTGATAAATAACGTTAGTGTGTGCCACTATTGATAAATAACGTTAGTGTGTGCCACTATTGATAAATAACGTTAGTGTGTGCCGTTTTTCTTCTTTTTTTCCCTGTGCGCCATTATTATGCAGTACTAACGATAAATAGCGATAAGCGTATCTTTTTAATGCGTGGCCATTTTTATGCATAGGCGCTGTGCGCCATTATTCACTGATTCCGTGCTAGATGGCTGTGGATGCAGCTACACTGTGTCTGCCAGCAGATCATGTCACATGTGGCATGTGCTTCTCTGCCTGCCATGTTCTGCTCTGCCTCCTCCCTCCAGCTTTAAAGAACATGCCAGAACATTCTATAGCACGTCCTGTCAAATTTCCCAAGTCACTAACAGATGGGGGGGGGGGGGGGGTCTCTGCTTGAGAGCAGGAAGGAGTCTGCTGGTGTTAAAGATGAAAAGCAGCAAACAAGTATTCTGGTGCCAGCATTCATCACAGATTTTGGAAAGGCAAAAGATACAGAATTATCTTATGTTTGTTTCGACTACCCATGACCCGCACCTGCAACTCGCTACCCACAACCCGACCAGCACCTCGAATCAATTCCGGTACCCGAACCCAACCCACATTTCAGACCCGCATTTTCAGAGATGAAAAATACCATTTCTCAGTTTCTGCAGTATAATCCACACAATCCACACACGGTTTAATTTAGAGGTTACAAGATTTGCAAATTATAGTATTCTGTTTTTATTTATATTTTCACAACGTTACAACATTTTGCAAACAGGGTAGTAAAAGTCGACAGAAATCTTAGCAGTATGACAAGCAAATTTGTATGAGAGATACAAAAATATGGTATTTCAGCGCAAAGGTATATTTTGGTTTATTACATGGAGTGGGGAACACCGACTAAAGATACATATATACACACAGTACAGAACATTTTCTTAAAGGCTGCTTCATAGGCCTCCAGCTTATTCTTGGTAATGGGCTAAGGCTTCTCCAGTTGAATGTCTAAAGCCCGCAGTGTGCCCACATCCTCATACGTGGCCTGTAGACCACGAGAGATGTCCTCATAGAATGAGCAGTCCTCCAGGTTTAATCCCTGTGATTAAGATAGAAAAACGATAATGAAGGAGTCTAATTAGGGGCATAAGTACAAACAACAACATTTTTAACCCCTCTCCACAATATTTACACCCTTTAATCCTTCCACCTTGGTTACTGCATAACTCAGAGGCCCATCTTCCAACAGGTGTTGCCATTATTCCCCCCACTTATAATAATGACCATAACACCTTTTCTGGAATATAGACATCTATATTGGAGGGAATGACAGTAAGTAGTTGGGGGCCTTGAAAGCTTAGGGGGCCTCTGAAGTTGCAGTGGCTGCTTCCACTATAATTCCATCTAAATTATTTATATAAGTAGGCTCTGGTGCAGAAATGGTCAATATGAAGAGATTTCTGGAACAGTGTTCTGTGGTGTGATGAGACCAAATAAATCTATTTGGTTCAGAAGGGGTCAAGCGTGATTGGCAGCCACAGGTGAGGACTGGGAGTACAAAGACATGAAGTAGTCTTGCCTACAGTCAAGCATAGTGGTGGGAGTGTCATGATTTGGGGCTGGATGAGTCCTGCTGGCACTGGGGAGCTACAGTTTGAGGGAACCATGAACGCCAACATGTACTGTGACATACTGAAGCAGAGGACGATTCCCCCTTCCCTTCGGAAACTGGGCCATATGGCAGTATTCTAACATAATGACCCCAAACACACCTCCAAGACGGTCTCTGCCCTGCTAAAGAAACTGAGGGTGAAGGTGCTAAAATTGCCTAGCAGGTCTCCAGACTTAAACCTTCTTAAGCACCTGTGGGTCATCCTCAAACAGATGGTGGTGGTGCGCTTGGTCCCTAACATCCACTAGCTTTGTTAAGTCGTCATGGAGGAGTGGAACAGGATTCCAGTGGAAACCTGTGAAGCTTTTGTGAACTCCATGCCCAAGAGTGTTAAAGTGACCCTTAAGTAAAAAAAAAATTGGGTTCTACTCACCTGGGGCTTTCCTCAGCTCCCTGCAGCTGATCGGTGCCCTCGACGTGTCCCTCCGATCCTCCTGGTCCCGCCGGTGACCACTTCCGGTTTCGCCGTCAGGACCCGACAGTCTGAGAACGCAAGTGATTCTTCGCGTTCCCAGCCACAATAGCAGCCCTCTATGCTGCTAAAAACTGAAAAATATATTTGACTTTAAACTATTAATTTTCTTTAAAGAGAACCCGAGGTGTGTTTAAAGAATGTTATCTGCATACAGAGGCTGGATTCGCCTATACAGCCCAGCCTCTGTTGCTATCCCAAACCCCACTAAGGTCCCCCTGCACTCTGCAATCCCTCATAAATCACAGCCGTGTTGTGAGGCTGTGTTTACATCTTTAGTGTCAGTCTCAGCTGCTCCCCCGCCTCCGGTCCCTGCCCCCATCCCTTCCCTCCAATCAGCAGGGAGGGAAGGGATGCAGGCGGGGACTGGAGTTCTGCAGGAGGCGGGGAGAGCAACAGACTGACACTATAGAGATAAACACAGCCAGCTCTGACAAGCTGTTTGTCAGCAGCGTGGCTGTGATTTATGAGGGATTACAGAGTGCAGGGGTACCTTAGGGGGGTTTGAGATAGCAACAGAGACTGGGCTGTATAGGCAGATCCAGCCTCTGTATGCAGATAATATTCTTCAAACCCACCTCGGGTTCTCTTTAAACTGATATATTTCTTATTTTCAAATGTTTATATGAAGGAAAACACATGATGACAGAAAGGACCAGTGTGGATTGAATGATACAATTACATATTCTGCATATTTATTCTTTGCAGTATGCATGAATGGGGGTGTGGCAAGGGCATGAATCTGAGCCCCTCCCCTGAGTGTAAGAATAGAGGGGAGGGGCAAAGAGCTGATAATGCATGAGAGACTCGAAGAGGAGGAAGATGTCCAGACTGACAGGTACTGTTCAGACATCAGCTGTCAGCTCTGCATGGAGGAATCATCCTCCCCAGCCCTCCTGCTGCCCAAGGCCCGGGCCTTCCCACAAATCTGGCCCATGGCATGATTGGGGGAGTGTCAGGGTGCGTCTTAAAGGTGTCCTTCCTCATTTCAAAAAGTTGGGAGGTATGATCAAAGTTCACCCCACACACCCTGAACTTACCTTACACCTGAATCTCACCCCGCACAGCCAATCCAGTGTAGTGTATGTTCACTTTTAAAGAGAAGGTTCACAGACATGTTTAAACAAATAGAAATACTAATCCACTTACCTGAAGCTTCCCTCCAGCCCGTGTCAGGTAGGACGTGCCCTCGACGCCAATCCGGAGGCTCCCGTCTTCTCCGGTGGCTCACCCGACCTGCCCAGGCCGGCTTCCAGGTCGGGGTCTTGTGCGCTCCAACGTGCATCTCACGTGGTCACGCTGACATCATCGGACGTCCTCCAGGCTGTACTGCGCAGTAGTCCGTAGGACGTCTGATGACGTCAGCGCGACCACGTGAGACTCACGTTGGAGCGCAAGGAGAAGCCCGACCAGGAAGCCGGCCTGGCCAGGTCGGGTGAGCCACCGGAGTAGAATGGGAGCCTCTGGAGCGGCGTCGTGGGCACGTCCTGCCTGCCACGGGCTGGAGGAAGCCCCAGGTAAGTGGATTAGTATTTTTCTTTTAACATGTCCTTGAAACTTCCCTTTAAGAATACAATTTGAAAATGTATGGAATTCTTACCTCATAAAGATTCTCCCCTTCAGCCTGCTTCATAGATACTGAAAGATTCTCCAAGCGCTTCTGCAAGAGAGATGAAACCGTTAACACACTGAATCGGGGATGCTATAATCCAGTCAGGGCCGGCCCGCTCATGAGGCAGGGTGAAACATTTGCCTCAGGTGGTAGATCTGGGGGGGGGGGGCACCCACCGGTCCATGGATGCTGGGTGCCGCCCGCCGAGCTGGAGGGGTAGCTGCCCTGAATCCAGTATCTCCCAATGCCGGCACCTATGTTTCCCTATTCCTGTGCAGCTGCTTGGAGGGGAGGGGGGGGGGGGGGGAGCCTGTTTTTCTCTGTAGATAATATTCTTGTTCACTTTGGGTCTAAATCCTTGTACACATGCTAGACTGTTCTCAAGACTATTTTCTAAAATGGTTGCCAGCTCTATAAGGGATCACCATTATCTCTAATCACCACTGTGCAGTTATGACCACAATTGCAGCCTTAAAGTGAACCAGAGACGAATCACCCTCGTGTATTTTACCATATAGATCAGTGGGAACATTAGAGAAAACACCTACCCTGCTCTCTGCTTCCTTCTTCACTGCTCAGCCTGCTTCTAATCAGCCCTGATAAAATCCCCCACTGAGCAGTCAGTCTGGCTTTGCTCAGGAATCATTATAGCCGAACAGGGCCAGATTTGCACTTTCCAGCGCCCTAGGCCGGCTGTCGCCAACCGCCCCCTCCCCCCCCCCATTCTGTCCAACTAACTAGTGATCACTGATTGGAATGGGCTCCCCTCTGTTTTTCTGCTTTGTCCTTGTTCAATAAAGAAGCAGTGCATGCTCTGTCCACTCCACCTTAAATGTCAACAGTAGTTCCAAGAATTTAGAAGGCAGCCAAAATATCCCTTTCAATTCAAGGGTTAGTACATTGAATGTACACATGTAATAAAGGCACTCGGAAATTTGGATGCAGGGTGAAGCCGAAAATCATCTCAACCTGCTCCTGTAGAAGTCCCAGCGGCATTAATTACTATTAAATACTATTCCCCCTCCTGGCTACTGTGGACTCAAGGGATCAGACGTAATGGCGGCCAAAATACGCAGTTTTTTATATTAATTTCGGGTTCAGGCTTTTGACAGCGCCCAAATTTGTGCCACTACAGCCTTAATTCACACAGCAGAGTCTGGTGCACCCAAATTTACTGCCCTGCTTTTGCCTGTCTCACACTGAATATGTATATGCAAAGTTAAGGTAGCCATACATCTAGCCATGATAACCAGATTTGACCAACATACAAATTTCTCTCTAATCGAATCTTGCCGTTACCGCCGCACACCGATCGAGCAACTCTACATCTTGCAGGCTGCAGCATGTGTGATTGACTAATGCAACCAATTTGGCCCAAAAATGGTTGCATTGTCAGTGGGGCGTGCACTCGGTGGCTCTGGTTTTCATCAGATTATAATAATCGAATTCAGACATTGACTGGAGTATTGAGGCTACCCATTCTGGTAAAAGCAGCAGATTTCTGGCATCACTACAGGACAGTTACCTGACTCAAATGGTAATGGAATCAACTAGGGGGAATGAGTTACTGGATTTGATCATGTCTAATAGAACAGATAATTTATCAAATGTGCAGGTTCATGAACATTTGGGAAATAGTGATCACAACATGATAACGTTTGATCTGGTGACCGATAGGCCACGGGGCAGCGGGACCACTAAAAAACTATGAATTTTAGATAGAAAAGCAAAGTTCAATCAAATTAGGCAGGCACTAAGTTTGGTGAACTGGGATAATGTACTACAAGGGGAGGACACTGAAGGGAAATGGCAAGCTTTTAAACTTATTCTCAATCAATATCGTAGTATGTATATCCCATATGGAAACAAAATGTCTAGGAATAAAGAAAGGCCTCTATGGATGAATAGAAAGGTTAGAGATAAAATGAAGGAGAAAAAGAATGCCTATAAGGTCCTAAAACAGGAGGGGACCGAGGCTGCATTAAGCAATTATAAAGGAGTGCAATAAAAGTTGTAAAAAAGAAATTAGGCTGGCAAAGACTGAAGCTGAAAATCAAATCGCTAGGGATATCAAATCTAACCCAAAAAAGTTTTACAAGTACATCAACTCTAAAAAAAAGAAAGGTTGACTGTATTGGACTCCTAAAGGATGAGGGTGGGAACTCAATGGTGAATCACCAAGGTAAGGCAGAGTTATTAAATGCTTAAAAATTACAGATGCAGAAGAGTCTCAATCTTTCAATTGTAATATTAAATACCTAACGCAGGAAGAAGTGAAGGCAAGACTAAATAAATTAAAAATAGACAAGGCACCTGGCCCGGATGGCATGCATCCTCGGGTGCTAAAGGGATTAAGTTCAGTTATAGATAAACCCCTTTATCTTATCTTTTGTGACTCTCTTTCAACTGGCAGAGTCCCAGTGGATTGGCTTACAGCCCACGTTTTCCTATTATTTAAGAAGCAAAAAATCAGATCCAGGAAATTACAGACCTGTAAGCTTAACATCAGTCGTATGTAATCTATTTGAGGTGTTACTAAGAGATACTATACATGACTTCATAGTAGAAAATCTTATTTCTCAGCATCAACATGGGTTTACTAAAGACAGGTCCTGCTTGACTAACATGCTCAGCTTTTATGAGGTAGTGAACGCTAATGTGGATATTGGGAATACTGTAGATGTGATATACTTGGACTTTGCAAAGGCCTTCGACGCTGTTCCACACAAAAGTCTGGTGCAAAAGTTGAGGATGCAAGGACTAGGGAAGAGTCTGTGTGCATGGATAGACAACTGGCTAATGGACAGAAAACAAAAGAGTTGTGACTGTTAGCAGTGGGGTCCCACAGGGGTCTGTACTGGGTCCAGTGCTCTTCAATATATTTATTAATGAACTAGTAGATGCAGAAGAAATCAATGTTGCTATTTTTGCCGATGATACAAAATTGTGCAGAATCATCAACACTCAGGAAGATAGGGATATATTGCAACAGGATCTGGATAGGATGGCTATATGGGCACATGAATGGCAGATGAAATTCAATGTTGAAAAATGTAAAGTCATGCATTTTGGTCGTACCATTGGTCTAGCGCCATACAAAATAAATGGGATACAGTTGGGGACATCAAACTTGGAGAAGGACTTAGGAGTACTCATCGACAACAAGTTAAATAATCGTATTCAATGCCAAGCTGCTGCAGCTACAGCTAATAAAATTTTGGGATGCATTAAAAGGGAAATAAAAACTTGAGATGCTAGCATAATATTGCCCCTGTTTAACTCTCTAGTAAGGCCACATCTGGAATACGGAATTCAGTTCTGGGCACCACATTACAGGAAAAAATATTGCAGTTTTAGAGCAGGTGCAGAGACGAGCAACAAAATTGATACGTGGGATGGAAGGTCTCACTTACAAAGAAAGGTTAGATAAACTGGGTTTATTTAGTCTAGAGAAAAGACGCCATAGAGGGGATCTAATTAACATGTATAAATACATCAGAGGGCAATATAAAAGCTTGACGGATGAGCTTTTTGTCCCTAGGCCTTCTCAAAGGACTAGAGGACAAGATCTGCGCATGGAGGAAAAACGTTTTAGCCATTTATTTAGGAAAGGGTTCTTTACAGTAAGAGTGATTAAGATGTGGAATGCATTACCACAGGAAGTCGTTATGGCAAATTGTATACCTACATTTAAAGGGGGCTTAGATGCTTTCCTTGCATTGTAATATATCCATGGCTACAATTACTAAGTAATGCCCAATGATGTTGATCCAGGGATTTTATCTGATTGCCATCTGGAGTCGGGAAGGATTTTTTTCCCTTTTGGGGCTAATTGGACCATGCCTTGTGGGGTTTTTTTCACCTTCCTCTGGATCAACAGGGATATGTGAGGGAGCAGGCTGGTGTTGTACTTTGTACTCTGGTTGAACTCGATGGAAGTAGGTCTTTTTTCAACGCAAGTAACTATGTAACTATGAATCAGATGGTCGATCGGCCACCATTTCGCCTGGTGTATAGCCACCCTTAGAATAGGGATTAATGGGACCATGCACTTGGCTTCCTCACACACATGCATAGTTTGCCTATGACAATGCTCATTCACATACCTTGTACAGCAGGAAAGTCCCAGGTAAGATTGCACAAAACAGCAGAAAGACTCCCTCAACAGTGATTATTTTATTCTTGCTCGCTTCAGAGAAGGGAAAGAAAATGTATACAGGAGGATCTGAAATGCAGAGAGAGACAGGTTACACAAAGTCTTCCAGTGTGTGTCTTCCAGGTTTATGTCAAATGTGTCCCGAGTAGCATACATTGAAGGCTGGAAATCTAGACTAATTTGTTTCGGAACCCCACAATACAATTGGCAGTAGCCAGAGGGCAGCACTGATGGGGCGGTTGGCCCATGTTGCCAGATGAAGCTGGTTCATCAGACGGCATGGGCCCTGGAGTAGCACTCCAAATCATGGGGGGCTTCATCGCATTTCCCACTCCCATGTTCACCTGCAGGATTACTGAAGAGCTGCCCCCACCCTACGGAACTCCTCCACCGCCCAACAGACTCACACTACAACACATTCAAGCAAGCCCTCAAAACCCACCACTTCAAGATGGCCTACTCACCTACCACGCAGCAACTCACGGCTGAATATTCATTCTACAGCCCTACCTATTGTGTCCATTCCCCCTCTAATTGTAACAAACATTGGAGAGGCAGTTGCGGTGAACAGCGCTACCACCGCAGCTGCCTCCAGTTTTCTGCCTAGCAATCTATCCGTGCCTCGGGCGTCTAGCACGCTGAGGCCGGGTTTGTCAGCTGCACATAAGGTCGCCTTATCACGTGCGCGCGCGCGCACAGGCAGGACCTTTATGAGGGGAGGATGCGCGTCAGCTGACCATCCGGTCGGCTGACATCATGAGACACTCGCCGCTCCTCATTGGCTGAGAGGAGGGGGCGTGCCAGAGGGGTCTCCTCTGCTTCATAAGCCTAGCTGAATCACTCGCAACTTGTCTGCTGCTGCGAATACTTGGTGTTAGCGCTCATACCTTAGATAGTTCCGGTGTGCTTTGATCCGGGAGGAAACCGGGATTTCACACAAGATAGGAATTGTTTGATAGCTATAAAGATTATTCATTACTGTGTTATCTGTGCATGACTCTGGCTTGTTCTGACTACTCTTCTGCTCAGTGATTCTGTACCTCTGCCCATCTGATCTTGCTGCCGACTCTGCCTGTTCAAACCTTCCTGTCTCTGCCTTCCGATTTTGTACTGCATCTGTCTGTTTGTTGCCAACCCGATTAGTCTGACCACTCTACTCTCACCAGAGGGCCCTTGACTCTGGTGAGGGGCGCTGTACTGTTAGTATCCACCAGCTCCTCTGGTGAGGTATAGCTAAACCTATCAGTACTACTGTGGCTGGAAAGTGTAATGGTTAAGGGCTCTGCCTCTGACACAGGAGACCTGGGTTCGAATCTCGGATCTGCCTGTTCAGTAAGCCTGCATCTATTCAGTAGGAGATCTTGGGCAAGTCTCCCTAACACTGCTACTGCCTATAGAGCGCGTACTAGTGGCTGCAGCTCTGGCGCTTTGAGTCTGCTAGGAGAAAAGCGCAATATAAATGTTCTGTGTTTGTTTGTACTGCTGCACCAATCACTATACTTTCTATTGCTGTCACATCAGCTGTCTGATATACCTGCATTATAGGTGATTCTGCAGATCACCTAATAATCAGAACTCTGTTTCTTGCTGACACAAATCGTTACACTAATGCTGGGAATACACTGTGCGTTTTTGCGACTCGATTCTGCCGCCCGATCGATTCCCCGCTCGATTTTGCACCCGATTCTCTTATCTTCCATTCGTTTTTCTCATCTTTTCCCATTGTACCCTATGCGAAATCGAGCGGGCAAGAGATTGGTCATGTCGGAAATTATCAATCGAGCCATCTAAATGGCTCAAAAACGTACCGTGTATTCCAAGCATTAGATTGTAAGCCTTTGGCAGGATCCTCCATTCCCTAGTGTATTCTACATGATCATGTGCCCCAATCATTGTGTTCAACGCATTTCCCAGGATTTCCCAAGAGCGGCCCCCACCCTATGGAACTCTTCCACCACCCATCAGACTCGCACTCTACAACACACTCAAGCAAGCACACCACTTCAAGATGGCCTACTCACCTACCACACAGTAACTCACGGCTGAATACTCATTCTACAGCCCTACCTACTGTGTCCATTCCCCCTCTTAGATTGTAAGCCTTTGACAGGGTCCTCCATTCCCTGGTGTATTCTACATGATCAGGTGCCCCCATAATTGTGTTCCTTTCCTATGACAGCCTCGTGTTTGAATAACTGGACCTACCTAACCAGCCCCAAATCGCATGATCATGTATCTTGTACGGTTTTGCCTTGTATAAAAAAAAACTTTGTCCAATATTGTATAACCTTGATAACTTATGGCCGCCATCCTTTGTACCATTGTATATATTTATTGTCAAGCGCTGCATAATATGTTGGCGCTTGATAAATAAATAATTATACTAAGTGTCTCATTTTAGGCCAAGTTTTGTAAGCATTTAATACTACTATTGTAGAGTAATTATGCATAAAACATTAAGTAAGATGGCTTCAGACTAATGAGGTGCGAAGGCAGCTTTTGCTTGAGGAAAATATGGCAAATCCATGAACTGATGAAGCGCGGATTTTTTTAAAATCTAAACTTTTTAAAGGATACACAAGTGGTACTTAAAGTGAACCAGAGACGAAGCACCCTCATGTATTTTACTATATATATCAGTAAGAACATTAGAGAAAACACTTACCATGCTCTGTTTCATCCTCACTGCTAAAAGTGTCTGTTATCAGCTGTGATAAGAATCCCGGACTGAGCATTCAGTCTGGCTTTGCAGGGAATAATTATAGCTGAGTCATTATAGCAGAGCCACAAGGGGGCAGGCTTGGGCTTGAAAAGACACCAGAGAAGACAGACTCAGCTATAATCTTTCCGTAGGAAAGCTAGACTGAGTGCTCAGTTGGGGATTCTTATCAGAGGTGATAACAGCCAGATTAAACAGAGAACAATGAAACAAAGAGCAGATTAGGTGTTTACTGTCATGTTCTCACTGATTTATAAGGTAAAATACAAGAGGGTGCTTCATCTCTGGTTCTCTTTAAAGGGGCACTATGGTGAAAAATTGTAACATTTAAAATATGTGCAAACAGACAAATAAGAAGTACATTTCTTTCCCAGAGTAAAATGAACCATAAATTACTTTTCTCCTATGTTGCTGTCACTTACAGTAGGTAGTAGAAATCTGACAGAAGCAACAGGTTTTGGACTAGTCCATCTCTTCAAAGGGGATTGTCAGCAAGGCTTTTATTCTTTATTAAGATATTCCATATAAAGGATTTAAACAATGAAGCTGGCCAGCTTTCCGTCTCGCTACAGTTTTTTGACAGTTGGACAGAGCAACTGCCATTCACTAAGTGCTTTTGAAAATAAATAAATCCCTGAGAATCCCCTATGAAGAGATGGGCTAGTCCAAAACTTGTCACTTCTGTCAGATTTGTACTACCTACTGTAAGTGACAGCAACATAGGAGAAAAGTAATTTGTGGCTCATTTTACTCTGGAAAAAATGTACTTATTTGTCTATGTTTGCACATATTTTAAATTTTACAATTTTCCGCCATAGTGCCCCTTTAAGGCTGGCCTTTTACTTACCTGGGTCTTCTTCCTGCCCCCATAGTCTTATTGTTTCCTTGCTATCCACCTGCTACCCATCCTCAATGCGTGCACAACTGCGCATGGGCTGACCCAGCAGCACACCCACTTTATCGTGCTCTCTGCAAAAGGAGCACAATCAAGAAGTGGCCAGGTCAGCGCATGTGCAGCAGGGTTGACTTGGCTACGTCGTGGACTTTACCAGACCACACACTGGATCTAGGAAGGGGACTGGAAGGACAGCGAGGGACCTACAAGACTTTGGAAGCTGGAAGAAGCCCTAGGTAGGTAAAAGGGCAGTTAACACATACAGTTAATGTATAACTTAAAAATGCCAAAATAAATGCATATTAAAAAAAAAAAACTTGTGCCCAATCTTGGATTTTTACATCATGCTTTCTATGTACCAGTTGGAACTCACCCTTCACTCTCAGGTAGGTCCCACAAGAACTGTAATTTTTTCCCCCTTCTGTCACGCGGCAGATGTATATCCCGCTGTCATTCTTCATGGCACTGATTATTTCCAGGGGAGCTGTATTGCTCTCTAAACGACGATCAGTCCAGCAACATTGTGTCACGCAGTTTGAGCCGTTCACTTTATGGATCCATGTAATAGTCACGCTTTCATTGGACTCATAATTACAAGGAATGTTAGCATCCTGTCCAACAGTGACAGTGATGGAGGTGGGAACCAACTGCATCTTCAGTCCTTCACATGGAATTCCTAGGAGAAGCCAGCTCAAGGTTAGCATCAAAAAAATGTGTATCTAGAAAAGGAACATGTAGATGTACATGCATAGGGCCTGGTTTACTTAGCCATCAGAGATCAGCGTAGATCGTCCTTCACATACCCTGCAAATTTAGCGTTTCTAGCAAAGGGGGCTTTGCTATTAACCTATATGCAGATGACACCCAGATTTACCTCCATACCACTGACCTCTCCACCACCACCATGGAGAAGGTATCCTCTGGCCTCTCAGCCATTTCATCCTGGATGTCTGCCAGGTTCCTAAAATTAAACCTGGATAAGACTGAACTCCTAATCTTCCCGCCATGTGCTGCCTCACCCCCCACTGACCTCTACGTCACTGTAAATGGCACAATCATTCATCCAACCACACAAGCCCGCTGCCTGGGTGTCATCCTGGACTCGGCCCTCTCCTTCACCCCCCACATCCAAACCGCAGCTAGGGCCTGCTATTTCCACTTACGCAACATCTCCAACATCCGGCCTTTCCTGACCCCAGACACTGCCAAACACCTTGTCCATGCCCTCATCTCCCGCCTGGACTACTGCAACTCCCTCCTGTCAGGCCTCCCTCAAAACCGCATAGCCCCCCTACAATCTATCATGAACGCAGCAGCCAGACTCATCTACTCCTCCCACCGCTCTGTCTCCACGACTCCCCTACGCAAATCCCTTCATTGGCTTCCAATTCACTTCAGAATTAGCTTCAAGATCCTATGTTTGGCCTACAAATCCATACACAAGTCCTGCCCAACCTACATCTCTGACCTGGTCAGCAGATATACACCTGGCCGCCCACTTCGCTCCTCCAACAACCTCCTCTTAACCAGCCGACGCATCTCGCACTCCCATGCACGACTGCAGGACTTCACTAGAGCTGCCCCCATCCTGTGGAACTCTGTCCCACTGCCCATCAGGCTCGCTCCCACCTTCAAAAAAGCACTCAAAACTCACCTCTTCAAGGAGGCCTACATCGACTCAACACTGCCCTAATCCTTTCTGCCAATAACTTCTTGCTGCACCCCCTCCTTTTGCATCACCAACCCCTCCCTCTAGATTGTAAGCCTTTGGCAGAGCCCTCTCCCCTTGTGTATCATACTTTACTGTGTGCACTTTACCCAGAATTTGGAACTTGTAATTTTACCACTCCAGTTTATGATCTGGCATTGTACTACTGTCTGCATTGTGTTGTGTATCTTTTTGCTATTACCTGTATTGTTGTATTTATTGTCTATTACCTGTATTGTTCTGTCACCCCTGTTATTGTCTGTAACCCTATTTATTGTACAGCGCTGCGTAATATGTTGGTGCTATATAAATCTAATAAATAATAATAATAAAAATTGACGGACCTGGAAACATTTCCCACACTCAGAACTAGACCATTAAAATTGGATTTTCTCAAAAACGACAGTCTTTTTGAAAAAAAAAATCCTCTTGTACACACTGTCCTTCGCATACCCTGTGAATTTGGCATTTCCAGCACATAAGGGGGCTTTGCTATTAACTGCTAAATTCGGCGGCCATTGACTTTAATGTAATATGCGAACACAATTTTTTCTAAAAAAATATGTTTGTTAAACGCAAACGGCCCAAGTTTGCCAGACACTTTTCGGGCCATCTCTATCTGCTTCTAGTAGATCTTTAAGTTCATACAGACACAGAAAAAGATCACCTGCAGGGATAGGGTGTAACAGCTGCCCAGGCCCTCAAGCAAAATGGGAAACCCTGCTTCTGCCCCCTCATCTGCTTCGCAGTGTAAGCAAAAATATTTACCAGCTCCTGCTGCATAGGTTTCCTCTTCCTCCTGACCACCGCTCTATGCTGCATACCCGGCTCTCAATGCCTGTCATGAGATTTGGAGTATGCAGTATAGATCAGGTGGCTGCCAGGAGGAAGAGGAGACCTGACTCAATGCTGGGACAGGTAATTACTACTACACTGGTCCATGCACTAATCTGCAAGGTGGGAGTGAGAAGGAACGGGCCCCCACCAGTTACAAGGTTTGCAGGGGATATGGTTACATCACTAATAGGGACTCTCTTGTAGAGATGGCCCGAATGGTTCCAGGCGAACTTCCGGTGGTTCGCGTTCGCCATGTAAGGCGAACTTTCCAGGAAGTCCGGTTCGCCCCCATAGTGTACCATTAGGGTCAACTTTGACCCTCTACATCACAGTCAGTAGGCACATTGTAGCCAATCAGGCTACACTCCCTCGTGGAGCCACTCCCCCCTTATAATTATTGCCGCTTTGGGTCTGCCAGGAGAAAAGCGCAATATAAAGGTTCTGTGTTTGTATAAAAGGCAGGCTCTGCCAGCCATTACACTCACTCGTGTGCCTACATTAATTAGAGAAGGGACAGCTGCATCAGACTCTCTCATAGGGAAAGATTATTTAGGCTGTTGTAGGCTTTTTAGCTTGCTCCTTGCTGATTCTTATTGATAAAATAGCCCCCCGCAACAGCTCTTTTGAGAGCTAATCTTGTTCTTGTGATCTATTTTTTTTCTGTGTGTCCCACTGACACTTGTGTTGCATAGACAGCCTTGCTAATTCATACTGTATGTGTGCCACTGCCAGCCAGGCACAGCACATTTAGTGACTACCTGTGTGTGTGACAGGTGCACATTGTAATACCCAGTACTGCATATACCTACTTGTGTTCAGTGCACCCATCTCATCACTGCATATACCTACCTGCTGTGTTCAGTGAACCCACCTCATCACTGCATATACCTACCTGTTGTGTTCAGTGAACCCACCTCATCACTGCATATACCTACCTGTTGTGTTCAGTGAACCCACCTCATCACTGCATATACCTACCTGTTGTGTTCAGTGAACCCACCTCATCACTGCATATACCTACCTGTTGTGTTCAGTGAACCCACCTCATCACTGCATATACCTACCTGTTGTGTTCAGTGAACCCACCTCATCACTGCATATACCTACCGGTTGTGTTCAGTGAACCCACCTCATCACTGCATATACCTACCGGTTGTGTTCAGTGAACCCACCTCATCACTGCATATACCTACCTGTTGTGTTCAGTGAACCCACCTCATCACTGCATATACCTACCTGTTGTGTTCAGTGAACCCACCTCATCACTGCATATACCTACCTGTTGTGTTCAGTGAACCCACCTCATAACTGCATATACCTACCGGTTGTGTTCAGTGAACACACCTCATCACTGCATATACCTACCTGTTGTGTTCAGTGGCACGCTTTGCGGACATTCAGCAGAGAAACAACTTGCCGGTGAGACGCTTGATATGTGATAGCCTGACTCACTGGAATTTGACCCTGGTCATGTTCTCTCGCTTGCTAGAACAGGAGAAAGCCGTCACCCAGTACCTGTACAATTACAGTAGAAGGACACAATCTGGGGAGATGGGGATGTTGTGGCCCAACAACTGGACATTGATGCGAAATGCATGCAGGCTCATGCGGACGTTTGAGGTTACCAACCTAGTGAGTCGCAGTGAAGGCACCATCAGACTTGCCCTCCATAACAGATTCTCGTTAAAGGATTTAAAGTTGATTCATTTCACATATACAGCAGGGCCTCAAAAAGTCCTCCTGTATTGTTATTTTTGGTCACTACTACCTCAGGACGTGCATGCCTGCCTGCTGCCTTCCTTGGATGTGTGTCGTGGTAGCTGTTTTAGGCTCCAACTCCGGACCGGAATCGAACAAGAATTCCCTGGCCATTACCCATGGTCACCATGGTACTGAGAAAGTACCATAGAAAGTTTCACACAGTTGAATGACTTGCCCTCCATAATAACACATTCTTGGCAAATGCTTTCAATTTGGTTCGTCTTGCGCTGGGTCAAGGGTCCATCTGACCACAGATGCCTGGTCTGCAAAGCACGGGCATCCATTACTTATACAGCATGGGTCTCAGGCTCCCACTCTGGACCGGAATAGAACCCCGATTCCCCGGCCATTACCTGTGGTCACTCACAATGGCAGATTTACCCTCCATAACAGATTCTCACCTCCTTGAGGTGACCAACCTGGTGAGTCGCAGTGAATGCACCATCATACATCAGGATTTAAAGTTGATTCATTTCACATATACAGCAGGGCCTCAAAAGTCCTCCTGTATTGTTATTTTTGGTCACTACCTCGGGACGTGCATGCCATGCCTGCTGCCTTCCTTGGATGTGTGGGGGTGGTAGCAGTTTCTCAGGCTCCCACTCCGGACCGGAATCGAACCAGGATTCCCCGGCCATTACCCATGGTCACTCGCAATAGCAGACTTGCAGGCAATGAACAGCAAGCAGAACAAGTATTTAAAAAAATAGATATAAGCTTTAACAATGGTAGAGAAACAACCATTGAAAGTTGATAAGGCAGTCAAACATTACCTGACATCACTGAGTGAGGAAGAGCAATCTCGCCATGGTACGCACCAGTCCAGCACGGCTGTCACTACGCAAACAGCTGTTTGCGGTGCATTACACAGTGAGTTTGGTGTGTCAGTATGAAGCAGTACTCTAATTACACTCCCTGATTGATGTATACACATGCAAGATGTTTTAAAGCACTTTAGGTCTGCAATTTAGCATTCAATGTGATTTCTGCCACTAAAACGCTGCTTTACGTCAAATCCAAATATTTCCCCGGGGCTTTTGGCGTCCATCCCACTCATCCATGCAAAAACTCAGATGTTAGAAACATCTGAAACATCTTTTCCATCACTTTTGTGGCCAGCATATGTGTTTCTAGTTTTCAAAGATCGCCTCCCCATTGAAGTCTATTGCAGTTCGTGAAAGTTCGCATGATCCGAACCTGTCGCGGAAGTTTGGGCCATCTCTACTCTCTTGTGACAGTTCGGGACTGAGTGCTATACAGATGCGTAGGGGAGACTACAGCCTCAGGACCTGGTTGGTTGCTATGGAGGTAGGAGGGGGGGGGGGGGGGAGACGACAACATGGAGTGGCTTCTGGTGAGAGGGGCAAGATGGAGAACAAAGCACTCTGAATTACCAAGAAGTCTATACACAACATTCTCGCCAGAAAGGTTCCTAATTGATCGCCTTAAACGAGAACCATCTAGCAAGTGTGCAAGGCTTTTATTTACGGATAACACTGCTTGGCCAACCT
Organism: Hyperolius riggenbachi; assembly: GCF_040937935.1. Lineage (NCBI taxonomy): Eukaryota > Metazoa > Chordata > Amphibia > Anura > Hyperoliidae > Hyperolius > Hyperolius riggenbachi. Next base: position 330,412,153 of record NC_090651.1, on the reverse strand, counting down.
GGAGTAATAATATGCTCCGATTAACTAACACAGTGTCAGAGCCAAGCCTCTTTGCTCTCTTAGGCAAACTTTATTGTGCTTCCCCTTCTCTTCCATCACTTTTGCAGGGCATCTCCCAGCTTCCTCCGTGATTGCACAATGGGAAGGGGAGTTAGACGAGAGATGCTGAGCAGCCAAGATGAACATTGATTTGTTGGGTTGAAGACTATTTGGTGTTCAAATTCGGCAAAGTGTGTTCAGAACACCTAAATCCTCCCGATGACCACTGTTCAGCAATGAACAAGCAGATAAACTCAGGATTTGTTCACTTATTTGTGTTTCATGACCGGGAGGAGGAAGCATTGGAGTCACATGAAACTCGATGTGACATGTAATTGAGTGAACTCCTCCTGAACCTGTCTGCTTGTAAGGCGGTTATTGGGAGAATCTGAGTGTTCTGAACTCACTAGTCAGGACAGCTGATGCAGTCACTCTACCCCAGTCATTGTGACGATAAGCACCAAGCAGGAGTGTATAGAGGAGGGACTAAAAGTTTGAGGAATGCAGGAGCCTCTTCATTCCCCAGTTTATAGTGGCCCTATTCTCAGCTGTGCCACAGTTGGCTACACCAATAATCTGGTTCCCACAGGACACTAGCCATGCACTTAATACACCTCTGATCTGCAGTGACCAATTCCAATCATGTGCTGAGATTCCTGTGTATTCAATGCATTTGATTGGATATTTAAATTGGTCACAGTTAAGGTGGCCACACCATACAATTTTTGAAATATCTGTTCAATTCAAGAATAGCAATCATTTTTCTGACAGATTTCAAAAATCTGACCATTTTTCGATCGGCTGATAAGGAGTGCCGGCGGGGACCAGCGGAAATTGATTCGCGTGGACGAGCGGGGACGTGGCGGGAGTCGAGCCGGCGGCTAATCGGCCGCTGGATCGACCCATGTATGCCCAGCATAGCAGCTGGAGGGCCAAGTTTGCCCATGCCTGGTTTAGCCTGTCTAATTCTCCCTCATCTGTGACTAATTACCACTATAATTTGATCTCAGCTTTGTCAGCTCAGGAATCTCCTCTGCTAATTTGTAAACACAGGATGTTAACCCTATGTCTGCTACCATGAAAGCAGGAAGTAGACTGCAGATTTATTGCAAGATTTGTATCAGCTGTAACCTGTAAACCTGAACTGAAAATTAAAAGTCAAAATAAGCATGTACACGTCTTTCTGACCTCCCTCACAGTCTACTCATTGGACTCTCTTCTCCTGCATCCTGTTTGTCCACTGTGGTCAATGGAATTTTCCGTCCTCCATTTTGAAAGTGGCAATGACCCTGTGACAGCTTCCGGGTCAGCAGGCTGTTAAACTAATATCACCCACTTGAGCCATGGGGAAACATGGATATTACCTTGCTCATCAGTTGCCCTTTCAGTTATAGCTGACAGCCACTACTATATAACTGACAGGAACTGGTATATTTCAGTTCTGACAAAATGTTGTCCGAACTAGAAGGAATCATTGTTAGAAGAATATGGTGAGCTTCTGAGAGGAACTGATAGTGAGGCAAGTCTAATATTCATCTGCAGGTACATCATGTGCTTATCAAATACAATAAAACCTAACTGTCCCTGCGTCATCCACTTTCCCTGTCTGTCCATAGCTTTTGTACTGTGCATGTGCGCAGTACAGAAAGCCGTTGGGACGGGAGGTGAGGCCAGGGAGCAGGGCGACCGTGTGTGCGGTGGGCTCGTGCTCTGAGTGCGGCAGTAATTTAACTACCTAGAGTCCATTTTTAAACTGCCTTAGGTAGACTAGTTTTAAATAATTTGACTGAGTTCAGGCTCCCTTAAAGGTTTTTATGCTGTTGCATATCTTTTAAAGCAGAGGAACTACTGAGCTCAGGTCCGCTTTAATGTCCAGTCTCCATTGCACATTTTACTGCGTACATTATGCAAATGACCACTGAATCCAGCCTCGCTTTTTTTCTGCTCTTTATTTCAGAAAATCACATCCACATATACAGTATTCTATAAAAAAAAAAAGATAATCAACCAAATTATAACACATAAGCAAGAAGGAGCAAGATGGAGGATTCTGCCCCTCTGAAATCATGTAGCTGCTCTGGCTCACAGCCTCTCTACTCCTCTCTGGGGAGTCACAACATGCTATATACTGTTACCAGATGTATCCTGTTCCTCTTTCTATGCCTATTTCTTTGTATAAAGACTAGAGTAATAACCTTTTTGACAATGTTTGCCATATATGGCCCGATATTCAATATTCAGAGCGCAACAAGTGGGGACTGACCAGTGCCAGGCTGCCTGGATAGAGGTATGGGTCCAGTTCCAGGCCAAGTAGTAAGCCCAGATTTAGTGGCTCTAAATCGGCCCCATTTCTATAAACGCTTCAGCTTCATCAAAAGTTCTGAAGTCAGGACCTGTCCTAAATCAGATGTGTTAGCATTGCTGCAGGCTGCTTGCATGCTGGGATTCATAGTTCTAACAGCCCTTCCATCTATTGCCCCCTGCATTCTGTTTTGCAATCCATGATGAAACAAGGTGTAACTGTTTAAAAGGAACCTGGAGTGAGAGATATAGAGGCTGTCATTTTTATTTCCTTTTTAAAAAGGACCACTATCGCAAAAAAAGTAGGCAGTTAAAATCTGACAGAACCGACAGGTTTCGGATCATTCCTTCTCATGGGGATTCTCAGGGTCCTTGTTTTCAACCGCATTTCCTGAACAGCAGTTGCAAAGTCTAAAGGGGCCCATACACTGGTCAATTTCAGCCATCGATCTATCAGAAATCGATTCTTTCAAATCTATCAATCGATTTGTGGCCGATTTCGATCAAATTGATTTGACAGGATGGAAAATCTAGGTCAATCAGCTGTTGGCAGCAGATCGATGGCCCATAGAGTTGCATTGGATCCAATGGTCCAATAACGCATTTAGATCGATTTCCAATAGATTTTATTCTGAAATCTATTGGAAATCTGTTCCTAGTGTGTGGCACACATCAGATAGATTCCTGTCAGATTCAACTTGACAGGCATCTGACAGAAAGCTATCTGATGGTCGAACCTGCTGCAAATCTATAAGTGTATGGCCACCTTAACTGATAAAATAGTGTGCAAGTGAGTAGGGAGGCTGGCTGGTATATTACTATTTTGGCAGTTAAACTGCAGTTCAGGAAATGCGGTTGAAAACAAAGAAAACCTTGAGAATCCCCCATGAGGGGATGGGCTGGCCCAAAACCTGTCGGTTCTGTCAGGATTTTAACTGCCTACTTTTTTCATGATAGTGGTCATTTAAACAATGCCAGTTGCCTGGCAACCCAGCTGATCTATTTGGCTCCAGTAGTGCCTGAATTGCACACCAGAAACAAGCATGCAGCACAAAAATGTCAAACGCCTGATCTGCTGCATGCTTGTTCAAGGTCTATGGCTAAATGTATCAGAGGCGGAGGATCAGCAGGAATGCCAGGCAACTGGTATTGCTTAAAAGAAAATATGGCAGCCTCCATATACCTTCAGGTTCCTTTCAAGCAAGCAGCACTCACCTGAAAGGGCCACCAGGAACAAGCATAGAGTAACAGGCCCTGGTATACATGGGTCACTGGCCGACATTCTCTGGTCTCTGTAGTCTTTCCCTGGTAATGATACAGAAGAAGTCAGGACACTGGTGGCCCTAGCAGCTGCACTCTGCTGTCTTCTTGTTACTTTTGTCTGTTGGTGTGACAGATGAGGAAGGTGGGGAGTGAGAACAGGAGATCTGCTCCACTGATTTGCAGAACACAACTGTGATACAAACCCAAACAGATGCATATATTTATGTGTGTGCAGCTTGTAGGAGATAATTGTTCCAATACTTAAAATACACGAGATCACCTGATTCAAAACACTGAAGTGAAAGCTATTTCTGCATCCAGCTCTATATAATAGATAATAATAATAAAATTACATTCATGCCTCTTGGATTTAGTCATTTTAATTAAGGCAGAGTTTGTGAACTGGAAATAGTTACAATATCTTCTTTACTGATTGATGATAGATTCATTCTTATCAAGGCGGCACATGATATGCCCATGCGGGCAGTGCGGATGTCACTCCATCGCACAACTATTCTAAAATAGTCAAAAGTATGGATCCATCTGAAAATGGCGCCTGCGAATAATGGCGCACGGTGTTGGCGCTAATCCGTTTGCCGCTTATCGCTATTTAACGTTAAAGCCTTATCGTTATTTAGCGTTAACACACAGAACCCTCTCTGTACCTATCCCTAACTCCTAAACTCCCCTGGTGGTTCCTAACCCTAAGACCCCCCTGGTGGTGCCTAACCCTAAGACCCCCCTGGTGGTGACTAACCCTAAGACCCCCCTGATGGTGCCTAACCATAAGACCCCCCTAGTGGTGCCTAACCCTAAGACCCCCCCCAGTGGTGCCTAACCCTAACCTTGACAGTGTTACATTAAATCCAGTCACCGTTTTACAGTTAAATAACGTCTGCAGTTTGGCTTATGTAGGGCGCTATTGATAAATAACGTTACTGTGGGCAATAACGTCTGCTGTTTGGCAAATGAACGGCACTATTGATAAATAACGTTAGCGTGCCGTTTTTCTTTTTTCCCTGTGCGCCATTAATATGCAGTACTAACGATAAATAGCGATAAGCGTATCTTTTTAATGCGGCGCCATTTTTATGCATAGGCACTGTGCGCCATTATTCACTGATCCGCAAAAGTATTGGCAAGCACCCAATGGGGATAGGATGTGTGCTGAGCAGATTTGATCCTGCCCGTTATCCAATGGGGCCACACTTGTCCTACTTGTGATAGTAGAAAGAGCTGCAGTAAGACAGAGCACATTAGAATAGGTTTAGGAACTTGTAGGATGGTAGAAAAAAGGATGACATTTTTGTTACAGAGTCTTTTTAAGCTGTGAACAAGGTTGCCATCCCCAGCGACAGACTGTTCCTTTATCAACCTATATAGGTACTATAGAGCGTGCCTATACAGCTTGATAAAGGAACAGTCTTCCACATTAGTGGTTTGTTGCTGGTGAAGGCTTCCTCTCTGTCTTTCACTCTAAGGGCTTGTTCACACTAAGTTTTTTTTTTTTTTAAGCGCTGACGCTTTATAAAATAATCGCTTTAAAAGCGTTTGAGCAATGTTGCTTTATGCGAGTGTCCTCACATGAGCATTCCAAGTGCAAAAGCGGGTCCTGCACCATTTTCTGAGCATTTGGGTTTCAATGCAAGGAATAGGGAAATCTCAAAGCGCTTGAAAAAGCGATTTGGTGGGCACTTTCAAAAAAAATTACATTGAAATTATTCAGTTCCAGGTCAAAGTTCTCTTTCTGAAGACAGACAAAAGCACTTAAAGCTCTTAACATAGCACAAATTGCTCTGAAAGTGCAGGGAAAAGTGCTCAGCTATTGAGCTGGCGATTACTAATGTGAATAAGGTCTAAAAGTTTTAATTTACTTTGCATGATTTGTCTAGCAGCATGCGATACGCATACCATTCTAGTCGTTTGAACAGCTAATAGGTTGGCGCATGCATGTAGAAAAGCAAACTACAGCACTGGCGCATTCAGCCGGGAGTTACCAATGTCTGGAATACCCCCTTGAGACTCCTGTACTTTTAAAAAAAATTCCCTGAAATCGATGAAGCGGGCAAGCTGGTAAATATACAGAGGCTTGCCTCCTGCAGGGTCTGTGGGGAAAAAAAAAACTCCGCTCTCACCATTGTAAAGACTGCATGTGGACAGCTACATAAGGTATTCACAGGTTGAACATTTTTGACAGTCCCTAAACTTCAGGAGGGCTGCCTGCAGCTTGTGTGAGAGGCTGGCAGGGACAGGAGACACATTACAGGCAAGCAGCCTCTGTGTGATGTGAGACTGCAATACAGATACGCTCTATCTCAGTCTCTCCACTCCCCCCCTCTCTCCCTCATTCAGCCTTGTTTTCCCCCTTCCCCTAGTGCTGACATGAATTGCACCTTTGTGACAAAAAGTGTGTCTTCTGATATGAACATTAAATGTGGAGATAGGTTTACTTTCTATGCTGTGTTGTAAAGTTAGGTGTTAAAAGGCTCAGTACAACTACAAGGGTTTGTTTGTCTATTCATTCATTGCTGAAGATACTATTTAGATGGCAGTTGGTATTGGTATTGCTTTAGGGCTCATTCACACTATGTGCGGTGAGTCATGACAGACAGCACCACACAATGCCTGCAATGCAGGTAGCAGGAAAGTCTATAGACTTTCATGTTACCATTCACACTACAGTTTGCGTTCCCGTGTGTTGTGTTGTAACTTAGCAGGGAACATCATTGCACACGGCGTATGCATTGTCATGCATTTTTTTTTTTTTTTTTTTTTTTTTTATAGAATGGAAGCTGCCGACCTGCGATTTAGCACATTGCAATGCTTGTATGAAATTGCGTTCATGCATGCCTAGTGTGAATAAGCCCTTTGTATCACTTTGAAAGCTTTGTAAAAACTGGGTACTAGCTGTTTATTTTACAAAGGAACAGGTCTTATGGTGCCAAATTATTTTGTCCCTTTTCAAACCTTTGGAACTGATGTACTGATCTATATACTGACAATATACTGTATGTACCCTTCTACTGGAATTGAAACTTGAAATTTGTTTCTATCCTCTGAATTGATACGTAGCTTATTTACAAATGCAAATATTTAGTATTTATATAGCGCCGCCATCTTCCGCAGATGCAGATATCCCTGCATCAGATGGCTACCGCTTGTGCTATGTGACACTATAGTGACATATTCCACTGAATTGTCCAAACTAAGTCCATCTACCGTCCCTCTCTCGGGGAGTTGTTCCAGCGCTGTCCTTTGTTCAAATTTGCTGCTACCAGAAGCCCTCAGAAAAACGTGTGTCCTTGAGTACTTCCAAAAATAGGCAGCTCCGTAATACGCCAGCGCACTAGCTACCCAGCACCGGGTGTCAAATGCCCTAGGTACGCCACTGCGTTTTACCCATCCACTTAATATTGTACATGCTTAATATTGCTTAATATGCATAATATGCAGGAGGGAGGGATTTGAAATGGAAGGAGAGGGTCAAAAAACAGAGAGGGAATCCCTCTGTGGTCACATGCTGGTAATCACCTCCTACCCACAATCCTTTGCCTCTCTGGATGCTGGAAGTAAAGTATCGCATGCAAATCACTAACAGCATAACTATCGACAGTTTAATCGCACAGTTTTCGCATGCATATCGATCCATTATCGCCTGCTACCAAACACTACTCTCTCTATCCTCTCAAAGTGGTGAATTGCAAACAAAGTGTTAAAATACCGCATAAGATAAAATACCGACCTTTTATCTCTTGCTAACTCTTCTCTGGTGAATTGAGGCCAATGCGTGTTATTGTGTGCACTTATTGAAAATTTTTATGTGAGTTCAGTTTTTACAGTATGGGGTCGATTCATAAAGCATTTCCGCATGCAGTAATGCTGAAAACAGCTGACTTTACCGAGCACTTAGCAAACTGACAATTCATAAAAGCAGTTACCGCATGCAAAGCTGAAATTCCCGAGCAGTAAGGTAAATTACCGCCTTATGCGGTGAACAGGGTCGCCTCTGGCCATTTTGTCACTCCAGGTGAGGAAATCTGTGCCCCCTCCCCCATTAAAATAATCACAATGCTGCAGCATTTCACCAGAAAATAATCGTATTACAGTAGTGGTTCAGTGCAATACTAGGAGCCGCCGATCTACCGCCTCTATACCACTGTGTCCAATTGAAAAATGTACTGTTTGATCGTAATTTTGATACATTTTTGGAACGATTCATTGATCGAAAGTATAATCGATGTGGATGGTTGGTAATCACCAGATTCAACCCTAGTGAAAGAATCTGTCAGTAAAAATAATGCATGTATTGACAGCTATAGGCTAGGGTTACTAATGAGTTCGAGGTGATTAAATTATTAAATTGTGAGGGTAAGAGGTGGTGGAGGCCCTGGGGGCAAAGTAGAGAATGACAAGGAAGATTTATATTGCTATAGGTTGGAGGATGAGGGCGGCCCCTATACCTTCTTACCTATACTTAAAGCCCAATACCTACCTATACTGAGGACCCCATACCTACCTACTCTGAGGGCACCATACCTACCTATATTGAAGGCCCCATACCTACCTACCTATATTGAAGGCCCCATACCTACCTACACTGAGGACCCCATACCTACCTACACTAAAGGCCCCATACCTACCTACCTATACTGAAGCCCCCTTACCTACCTACTAGAGATGGGCCGAACCTCCAATTTTTGGGTAAAATACATATCAAAAGTCCCAGAAAAAAAAATCTAAATTATAATATAATAATACAAAACAGTGTTTTAAGGTCAGAAATCTCATTGAATTCAAATGCAGGCCTACACTGCTTTATGACATCAGGAATCTCCTTTCTCACTCCCTCCGCCCTCTTTCCCTCCTCCCGGAGGGAGGTGGGTCTCATCTTCCAGGGAATTGTAGTATATTAAAAGCCAGCTTACATACCATGGCTGGGAATTGAACCCAGGCTGGGCTGGGAATTGAACCCAGGTCTCAGTGTGCAGTAGGTAACTCATTTAACCACTATACCACCAACAACACTACATGCTGAAGCCAGCCTAGCATGTACCATCGTGATATACCCAAGAGAAAATTGATCTTTTTCTCTCTCTCTCTAGGACTTTATGCCATTGAAGTGAATTTTCAGCTTAAAATCATCAACGGATACCGGCAGAATTTCACAGGCAATTTCAGAATTCCGCCAGATTGAAAAAGCAATTCCGTTCCGACCAAACGGAACGACCAATTTCCGCCTAAAATTGCGGAAAGTACAATTCTGCGGAAAGCGGTGACCATCCCTACGAGAGAGAGAGAGAGAGAGAGAGAGAGAGAGAGAGAGAGAGAGAGAGAGAGAGAGAGAGAAAGAGAGAGGGAGAGGGAGAGAGAGAGAGAGATGAATCTACCTGGCTATCTGGGGTTCTCTTCGGACAACTGTTGAACACAAAAAGGCAAAGCCATGCCTGGGTGGGCTTGAACCACCAACCTTGCAGTTAACAGCCAAACGCACTAACCAATTGTGCCACAAAGACTGCATGCAGTTGCTGTTGAATGATTTTATGGGGATGTATGTGTGTCTTTTGGAGGGAGGAAGTAAGTCTGCTCCAAGAAGTTTCAGCTGGGTTCAATTCCCAGCCAAGGAATGTAAGCTGGCTTTTGATATAGTACAATTCCGTGGATTAAGTAAGCTAATTTTTCTCATGGATTGATCATAATGGTACATTCTAGGCTGGCTTCAGCATGTAGTGTGGTTGGTGGTATAGTGGATTAGTTACCTACCGCACACTGAGACCTGGGTTCAATTCCCAGCCGCGGAATGTAAGCTGGCTTTTGAAATACTACAATTCCCTGGAAGATGAGACTAGGGAGTGAGGAAGGAGGGAGTATAAGGAAAAAAAATCAGCTAGGAACAAACCTACAAGATCCTAACTAAAAACTCTCCCTAGCAGAGTCTGTCAGCAGCTGTCCCTTAATTACTGGAGGCAGACGAGTGAGTAAAACGACTGCAGAACCTTGCCTTTTATAAGGGGGGGGCTCCAAGAGTGAGTGCAGTCTGATTGGTGAAATGTGCCTGCTGACTGATGTAGAGGGTCAAAGTTCTGCTCAGAGCATTATGGGGCGAATCGAACTTCCGCAAAAGTTCGCCTTCGCCGGCAAACGCGAACCACCTGAAGTTCGCCTGGAACCGTTCGCGGGCGAACCGTTCGGCCCATCTCTACTACCTACCTAAACTGAAGGCCCCATACCTATCTACCCTGAAGGGCCCCATACCTACCTACCTATAATGAACCTAGCTAAGAAAAAAAAACAAAAAAAAAAACTGATCATAAGATCTAGATAAAACAAAAATAAGACACCATTTTAAAAAACAGCTTACAACTTCTGATCCATGAAACACAACCTGCACAAAATTCCAAACAACAAGCTGTAACGATCGGTGTCAGCACACAGAGAGAATCTGATTGATGATCTGCAGAATCATCAACAATACAGATGTATACTTGATTATGGATGATCTGCAGAATCACCAATACAAGTATGACTAACCTCTGGCCACCTAATAAAGTGTAAGTGTTTAGTGTAACTGTAGGCTACCTCCCGAGAAGCGGGAGATAGGCAGCTCGGCCAAGAACCACCTGAGGGGCAGGTGGCCCTGGACAGTGCAGAAACTATCTCCTTGATAGTGAGAACCTGGCAACCAGGGATAACTAGAATCAGAAATTAGACTGTACTGCAGCCAGGGGACTCCAGGGGGAAGAGACCACTGGCTGCTAACAGGCCGGACTCTGAGGAGCGAGAGTCCTAGTTGCAGCTGACACTTGGTGGAATGGTGTCACTGCTAGTACAGCTAGACTGAGCACTCAAAGGGTGAGTGACAGCCTGGAAGGTCGAGCAGGCCAGGTCGGCAACACATGAGCAGATGAGGTACAGAGACAGAAGACTGATTCGGTAACCGGGTACAGGCAGGGTCTGGCAACAGGTAGGCAGATATGCAGAGGTACAGAATCAGAAGGTAATAGAGAGGTCGACAGAACAAATAGTCATAACAGAAATAGAACAGAGTCCTAGCCTGAGGTGTGAGGTTCTTGGTCTCGACATCCAGGAACTAGTCTAAAGTATAACAGCAATGACACAGTATTCCTAAGCTTGGGTGTGAGGTCCTTGGTCACAACACCCCAGAACTGGTCTAAAGTATAACAGCAATGACACAGTAATCCTAAGCTTGGGTGCAAGCATGTATCCAGGAGCACCCACGTATAGCTCAAAGTTCCTTAAAGATGTGTGCCAAGATCCTCACCCTTGTACCCGAGGGTCATATGTATTATTCCAGAAGAAAGATCGGCACCACACTTCGTATGCATTAATCAGCTCTTAAACCTTTATTCCATAATAGAGTTTGACAGGCAGCGACAGCCCGCTGTTTCGGCCAGGACGGCCTTTTTCAAGTTGCCAAAAGTGTCAAACACTTTGTCAAGTTGACACTTTTGGCAACTTGAAAAAGGCCGTCCTGGCCGAAACAGCGGGCTGCCGCTGCCTGTCAAACTCTATTATGGAATAAAGGTTTAAGAGCTGATTAATGCATACGAAGTGTGGTGCCGATCTTTCTTCTGGAATAATCCTAAGCTTGGGTGTAAGGTCCTTGGTCACAACACCCCGGAACTGGTCTAAAGTATAACACAGCAATGACAGTAATCCTAAGCTTGGGTGCGAGGTCCTTGGTCACAACACCCCGGAACTGGATTAAAGTATAACACAGCAATGACACAGTAATCCTAAGCTTGGGTGTGAGGTCCTTGGTCACAACACCCCGGAACTGGTCTAAACTATAACACAGCAATGACAGTAATCCTAAGCTTGGGTGTGAGGTCCTTGTCACAACACCCCGGAACTGGTCTAAGTATAACACACACGTAATCTGACTAAGTGTGAATTCCCAGGTCCTCCTGGTTCTAACACACTGTGGGATCTGACTGAGGTCTGAGTGCTCACACGTAAGTATTCACAACGACAGACAACCTGAGACTGACCAGCAAGATCTATATATAGTGCAGCGCTCCTCAGCGCCACTCAGCCAATCACCCACTGTGCCGGGATCAGCTGATCGTCCTGTTCAGCTGATCCCTCTCCTACTGGCATAAAGGTCCTGCCTCCCAGCGCGCGCGCGTAGCTCTCCATCTGTGTGCACTAGAAGGCTCAGACAAACCAGACGCATGCTGCTGTGCGGAAACCGCCGGTCTGAACGCGGAGACAGCCGCCCCGCTGCCAGACCACGTGGCGGCATCTCCACAATCAATTACACAAGCACAGACAAACTACCGTTACAACTGACAATCAACAGAATGACAACCCCAGGAGAAACTGGTAGTTCAATACAGGGCAATGATGGTGAGCTTTATACATGGAGGGCACAGGGTCACTCTGTGAGGCGCTATATGTGCTACCTGAGAGCTACTGTTTTGTCCCCTGTTTTATTGCCTGATGAAGCAGGCTTGGTCCTGCGAAACGCGTTGCATCTATTGGGGTACTAATAAAGTGTTTATGTCAGACAAGTAGTCTAGTCTGCTTTTGGAGGTAAGTCCACCACTGCCTCCCCAGCATATTTTAAAACTTTTAATTGTTGTTTTTATTCTGCTGGCGCCTCTGTTCATCAAAGTCACAGACAGACAATGAGCAGTGTATCGATTCTGGACAGCCTGATGGCTCTGTGTATTTACCATATATACTCGAATACAAGTCAACCGCGTGTATAAGTCGACTCCAATATTCAACCCTCTTAAAGAGAACCCGAGGTGGCTTTGTATAACGTTAGTGGGGCACAGAGGCTGGTTGGGCACACTAACACCAGCCTCTGTTGCCCCATGGTGTGTGTCAAAGACCCCCCTGCTCGCCGCTATACCCCGCGCAGTGCTGGCGACACGCAGCGCGTCGCCAGCACAATGTTTACCCTAGCGCTGTCTGTCAGCGCCGCTCCCCCGCCTCCTCCGCATCGCCGCTACCCGCCCTCGTCCCTTCCCTCCAATCAGCGTGAGGGAAGGGACGAGGGCGGGTAGCGGCGATGCGGAGGAGGCGGCGGAGCGGCGCTGACAGACAGCGCTAGGGTAAACATTGTGCTGGCGACACGCTGCGTGTCGCCAGCTCTGCGGGGGTATAGCGGTGAGCAGGGGGGTCTTTGACACACACCATGGGGCAACAGAGGCTGGTGTTAGTGTGCCCAACCAGCCTCTGTGCCCCACTAACGTTATACAAAGCCACCTCGGGTTCTCTTTAAGCTGGATTTTTTTTATTGACTCAAGTATAAGTCTACCCAGCAAATTTAATGTCTGCTTTCAGGGCTGTGGAGAGGGTTAATGACTGCACTGCATACAATATTACAGCCATTAACTCTTCCTGTCCGTTAAAGAGGAACTCCAGTGAACATTTTTACTGTTGGCAGGTGATGTAGCTGCTGCATGTTTTTTTGGCAGTTAAACAGCCATTTCCCACAATGCAGCAAGGTTCACAGACAGGAAACTGCCAGGAGTACATACTTTTCTTGTTTCTTGTGGGAGGGGTTTAACTACAATATCAGTCATACAGCGCCCCCTGATGGTCTGTTTGTGAAAAGGAATAGATTTATCATGTAAAAGGGGGTATCAGCTACTGATTGGGATAAAGTTCAATTCTTGGCCAGAGTTTCTCTTTAAGTGCAGCCAATACCTCCTCCAGGCCCCCAAGTGCTGCAATTATTCACTCCGTTATGTAGCCCAATATTTCCCCCTGTCCCTTTCCTTGTTAATTGTTGTGGCCAAGACTGTCAGAGCTGTGCTTTCTTGGTATTTACTTTCCTCAAAGTGTCACTTCCAACTGGGTACATTGCTGCAAATGGGAATGTCACTATTAGTACACACATTACTCAATGTGCTCAGTGTTGCCCGTGACTTGTGTATAAGTTAACCCCTTTACTTTTATGAAGTGAACTCAGCTGCTCGTCTCATTCATCTTTCTTCTCGATCTTCCTCTGCTGCTCCTCTCTGTCAAGCTCTTCACTGGCTGCCAATTAACCAGAGGATCCAGTTCAAACTCCTAACCCTAACCTACAAAGCTCTCCACAATCTATCTCCCCGGTACATATCATCACTAATTTCCAGATACAAACCCAATCGCAATCTCAGATCTGCATACGATCGTCTGTTGTCCTCTAGAATCACCTCTTCACATTCACGCTTACAAGATTTTGCACGCGCTTCACCCCTTCTCTGGAATCCCCTCCCACAACACATCCATCACTCGCCAACCTTTGTTACTTTTAAACGCTCTCTAAAAACTATTTTTTTCCGACAAGCATATGCGCTACCTTAAACCACTTCCCTTTGTCCTAAGACTAAATTGCACTCCTACTAGGTATCCTAAAACACACTGCCTCTATATATTTTATCGTATACTACACCTCGTGTTTCCCCCCATTCCCTTTAGATTGTAATCTCGCAAGGGCAGGGCTCTCTCCCCCTTTTGTGTCTTGGAAATCATACATTTTATTCATCATGTTATTTTTATCACTGTCATTACCACTTCTGTATTTTGTATTCTGTACGCCGTATAATTTTTTGTATTTTGTCACTAATTATGTATCTTGTATATTAGTGTACACCATTGTCTGTATTATATACCCCATGTTTGTTTCTTTCTTTGTACAGCGCCACAGAATATGTTGGCGCTTTATAAATCAATAATAATAATAATAATAATAATAATAATAATAATAAATTTCTAGACTTATACGCAAGTATAGCAAATTTCAATGGTGATATTGATCACTTTAGGCTTGTGAACCTCAAAATACATTAGTTTGTTGAAGCGGTGAACATTCTACATTCTGCTATTCAGACACTGCTGTCCTGCCTATTTATTGAAGTAGATCCTTTTGTCCAGCTGAGGCTAGATGGGGGTCATATTTGATCCGATTGTGTCATCTAAGCAGTCCAGAGATGCATTTAATGCTCAAATGTTTCTGAAAAACATTGCAAATGCTTTATAGAGCAATGCCGAATGTGTGGCCTGCAACTCTTAAACTTGTGATCACTTATCAAGTTGAAGAGTGGTGGTGCTAGGAGGGAGGATTTTGAAGTGTATTACGTACTGTCAGATTAAACGCAAAAAAGCAGTGGCTCTACGATGTCAACAATTACAGTGCTAATATTTCTCTTGCTGCTAGCCTGCATGCTCTTTCGACAGATGTAAATGACAGTCTAGTTAGCAATAGTCAGACGCACAGATTTAGGTGTACCAGAGAATCAAATGGTATTATTTAGCGATGTTATGTTTGAGAACTATATAGATGTCACAATTGAAGTGTTATATCACAACTGTGGCAAGTGGCAGTATTATGCCGGTAATCAATCAAAGGCAAAAATCCAGCACAATGCCAGTGTTTATCATGCAGAAAATGAACAGTGATCAAGTACGTTCAGTTCCAAAAGGCAATGTGTAATAAGTATTAGTGTTCAATACACATAAAGGCAAGCCAATAATTACTTAGCTGTGGAAAGCTGTGCTGATCTAGGGAGGGAAGCAGTGGGCGCCTCTGGTGCACAGCCTAACGAGCGTTTCGCAGGAGGATTCTGTGCATTAAGTTGAAATGTGGAACAGCCGTTGAATGCGTTCCAAGCAGGGCACACTTCTGGGCTTATTAAGAGGTAACTCCGATTCAAAGAAATGGACATATACTGTGAGGAGGGGCCGCTCGTAATGCCAGCAATGTGATGCAGTTGGAACTCATCTCCGTGCCGTAGCAATAGGGGGTGCAGAGGTTGTGACCGCATCGGAGCCCTTGGGCCAAAGGGGTCCACCCTCAACCACAGTATTAGCTCTTTATTGGTCCTGTGCTTATAATCACTTCTGTAGATGCTTTGATTGAATAGTATTAATTATCAAGCTGTTCCCCATCCCCTTTCTTTCACCTCTGACACTGTGGATGTCCTCGTTAGGTTTTAGTTCACTATATCAATTGGTATGTACAGAGTGCTTAGGGTTCCCCAGTGTAAAACTTGCACTGGCAACCAGAGCTCCTTAGCTATGCCTCTGCAGCTCCTGCATTGTGACGTGCAGCGGGGGTGGTAAGAAAACGCTAAGGAAGAGTGTCCGTGAGCGGGGGTTCCCTATGTGCGGCTAACTGCTAATGACAAGTTGTCACACCACCACTAAGTGGCACTGCATATGCTGTGCAAGCACAGCGCTGCTGACAGGAGGGTCAACATGGGACCAGGGGTTAGTGACACGGGATAAAAGGGAAAAAGTGACCCAAGTGAAGAAAGGGTGGGGTAAGAAGAGATGGGTGAGAGGTCACCCAAGTCATACAGGTAAACCTAAGGAGAAGATGGTATGTTTTGGTATGCAACTTCAGGCCTGCTTCGAATGCACCGACTGGTCAGCCCTGGAGTCACCCTGCCTGGAGGAATGGGCTGAGAACATCACGTCCTACATCAGCTTCTGTGAGGAGTCATGCATCCCGAAGAAGAGCCTCAAAGTCTTCCCCAACAGCAAGCCATGGTTCAATGGTAAGCTGAACCAGCTCAGGAAAACAAAGGCAGCAGCTCACAAATCAGGCACCCCAGAGGAGTTTCGTGAGGCCAGGAATACCCTAAATCGTGAAATCAAGGTGGCGAAGCGGAACTATTCAGACAAGCTGCGTCTCAGCCTCCAGTCTAACAATCCACGGGAAGTCTGGAGAGGCCTAAGGGCAACCACGAATCTGAAACCTCCCCCTCAGCACACTCCACCCAGCACAGAACTTGCCGAGAAACTCAACAAGTTCTATTGCCGGTTTGAGAGAGACCCCTCACACGTGATGCACAAGCAAGCGCACCAGAGACATCACCCTGCACAGGTCTGGTAACTGTCCGAGAAGCAGATGTCCTGAAACCACTCCGGTGGCTTAACCCCAGGAAGGCCTCAGGCCCGGACGGCGTGTCATCTGCCTGCGAACCTGCGCAACCCAACTTGCTCCTGTCCTCACCCCTCTCTTTAACAAATCACTGGCCGAGGGCAAAGTTCCAACCTGCCTTAAAAAATCCACAATCATTCCGGTTCCCAAGAACCCAGGAAACTGCGATCTCAACAACTATAGGCCAGTAGCACTCACCTCCACCATCATGAAGATCTTGGAAAGGCTGGTCCTCCACCACCTGAAGCACTCCACGGACTCCCTCCTAGACCCACTTCAATTTGCCTACAGGCCAAACAGGTCTATAGAGGACGCCATCAACATCACTCTGGCGCACATTACAGAACACCTCGACAACCCGAACACCTATGCCCGGATCCTTTTCCTTGACTTCAGCTCAGCCTTTAATACAATATGCCCAAACATCCTATACGACAACCTTGTTCATCTTGGCCTCGACCCCCTGCTGTGCTCCAGGATCAAAGACTTCCTCACAGATAGGACACGAGTGAGGCTCGGTAGCTGCTCATCACAGGTTAGAACCACAAACACTGGAGCCCCGCAGGGGTGCGTACTGTCTCCTATCCTGTTTTCCCTCTACACGTTTAAAAACACACGATTGGTTCGCACAATGGCCAGGGGCCCCGGACCTCTCACTGGCCGGGGCCCCAAGGCCAATGCGCGATACCTGGAGGGGAGTGCAGGTGGGCCTGGACCTCTCACACCCAGGCTCTGGACCTCTCACATCCAGAAAACCCACCAACACTGCCTCCATACTGAATGCTAAATTCGACACACACAAGCAATAGAACACAGCAATACATGCATGCAGCTACATTTGAGTCGTCAGCAGGTGCTCGTCAGCCAATCAGGATGCACTGTCATACACCCTTTACCTGCCATACCACATCTAGCAGCCATTAGGGTAATTATCCGTTAGCCGGGCGCATCCGGCAGGTGGCGCTAATTACTATTCCCCCTCCAGGCCGACATGGATAGTAGGGAAAGAGGTAACTCTGGTGGAGTTTTGTCACCACCTAGAGGATGCGCCCGGCTAACGGATAAGTACCGCCATTAGCATTCAGGTGGGAGGCTTCAGTTGGACACAAATCGCAAGATTGCGTCGCTAGCAGGACCGCCCCGTGCAGGCATCCCTCCCACAGGGGTCCCTCCCTAACCGCTCACCTGTCCGCCATGTCCTAGAGCTGAAAAAAACATTTAAAAACACACGATTGGTTCGCACGATGGCCAGGGGCCCCGGACCTCTCTCACTGGCCGGGGCCCCAAGGCCAATGCTCGATACCTGGAGGGGAGTGCAGGTGGGCCTGGACCTCTCACACCCAGGCTCTGGACCTCTCACATCCAGAAAACCCACCAACACTGCCTCCATACTGAATGCTAAATTCGACACACACAAGCAATAGAACACAGCAATACATGCATGCAGCTACATTTGAGTCGTCAGCAGGTGCTCGTCAGCCAATCAGGATGCACTGTCATACACCCTTTACCTGCCATACCACATCTAGCAGCCATTAGCATTCAGGTGGGAGGCTTCAGTTGGACGCAAATCGCAAGATTGCGTCGCTAGCAGGACCGCCCCGTGCAGGCATCCCTCCCACAGGGTTCCTTTCCTAACAGCTCACCTGTCCGCCATGTCCTAGAGCTGAAAAAACAGGTGCACCTCTTCCGCGGACTCTGTCAAGGTCATAAAATTTGCGGACGACACCACCATACTTGGGCTCATAGGCAGCGACGGCGAACACGCGTACAGGGAGGAGATCGCACGCATCTGCAGGTGGTGCAAAGACAATCAACTGGTACTCAACGCTACAAAAACAATCGAGCTTATAGTGGACTTCAGAAGGCGCCCTCACCCGCTACACCCGGTCTCCGTTGAAGGCATCGACGTCTCCAGGGAGTCGAGCGTCCGTTTCCTGGGTGCCCATGGCAAGAGACAGAGGAGAGTGCTCCATCTTGATACTGCTAGACCTTTCTGCAGCCTTTGATACAGTTGACCATGACATCTTGATAAAACAGGCTACAGGAATACTGCGGCATTGATGGCATAGTTCAGTGGTTCCAATCCTCCTTGAGTGGCAGAACCCAAAAAGTGTCTATGGGGGCCTTTCTGTCCACCTCTGTACCACTTAAGTATGGAGTGCCCCAGGTCTCAATCCTTTCTCCTCTGCTTTTCACGATTTACATGTTACCGCTTGGAAAACTAATCCAAAAACATGGCCTGACATACCACTGCTACGTGGATGACACCCAACTATATATTTCCTTCAAGCCTTGTGTGACAGACCCAACAACTATAAACGCCTGCTTACGTGACCTACAGTAATGGATGAGTGACAACTGGCTGAAACTAAATACAGACAAAACTGAAGTCCTACTGATCGGAGGGCAGCACATGACAAAACAACTTGCAGTCTTCACCACTGGGAATAGGAGGCACGGATCTACGCAGCTCTGATCATGTGCGTAGCCTGGGAGTTCTAATTGATGGGGATTTAATCTTCAGAACTCACATCTCTGCTGTGGTGAAATCATCCTATTTTCACCTGAACATTGCAAAAATCAAGCACCTCATCCCCCCAGAAGATCTACCAACCTTAGTTCATGCCTTCATTACCTCCCGATTGGACTACTGCAATGCTCTCTACACTGGCCTTTCAAAAAAAGGACTTGTACCGTCTACAGCTGATACAGAATACTGCTGCCAGACTATTAACCAACCAACCTAGTCACTGCCACACAACCCCAGTCCTGCACTCCCTTCACTGGCTACCTATAGAATGGAGGGTCCTATTCAAGATTGGCCTACTGACATTTAAATCACTAAATAATCTGGGCCCTGGTTACATGAAAGAAATGTTGCAGCTGCGTAGCAATCCCCACAATCTCAGATCCACAGGTTCTAACAATCTAGTCATACCCAGAGTCCACCTGCAAACTTTTGGTCCCAGAGCCTTCCGTCATGCTGCTCCTATGTTTTGGAACACCTTACCTCAACAGATCAGGACAGCTCCATCTCTGGACGTGTTTAAATCCAGACTGAAAACCCACCTGTTCAGTTTGGCATTTGGACAAATAACTTTTGTTGTGAATACGTCATCCTACTACCAACTAATGAATCAGAGAGCCTAATCGCTTTGAG
Source organism: Hyperolius riggenbachi (assembly GCF_040937935.1). NCBI lineage: Eukaryota > Metazoa > Chordata > Amphibia > Anura > Hyperoliidae > Hyperolius > Hyperolius riggenbachi. The sequence continues at coordinate 330,392,486 of NC_090651.1, read as the reverse complement.
TCCCATGGGAGAAAAGCGCTATAGAAATGTTATTGTATTCTTCTGTGCATGTGCATTTAGTCTTCGCAGGTACAGTACATACCCAATGACGTGGGCACGTGGGTGAACAGCCAGCCACGCATCCACACATTCGCAGGGGCTAGAAGAAGCCACAGGTAAGTAGCAATTGCAACATTTTTCACCTCGTTATCCACATTTCTTCAACACTCTGGTTCCATGCCCGATATATAGTCTTATGGTGTAGAATACGTGATGGCATGTGAGAAAAAATAATATTAGAGTGGTATGAAGAGCATAAGAAAGTAACCTGAGAGCTGGGCGAAGCTAGGGCGAGAAGGGGCATGACCGGGTGGGCTCTGAGCTGGACTGTCCAAGAACAATAGGGTCGCCAGGTGTGAAGGAAAGGTGGAGTGTCCTGGCCAGGGCCAGGACACTAAGACCAGGGGGGCTGGCCAGGCAGCCTCCTTTTTGGATTGTGTGGATACAGCAAACTTCGCTGGAGCAAAGGCTGGGGTAAGTGCAGAAATTTCTTATTAGGCCTTAGCCAGAAATCCCTCCTCAACGTTCACCCAGCATCAGGTCCACAAACAGCAGCTTTCCCTCCCGATGGATACCTGCAATTCAGCCGAACTGCAGATTCCACCTAACCTCCCATCTCATCCCAAGCTGCTTCTGGGCACTCCAGGCCTCCCTCCCATCCAGCTTCAGGTGGCCCTTATAGTGCCATCCATCCATCCCAGCCACCCCACCCCAGCGCCCCAGCCCATCCAGCTCATACCATTAACCCCGATAAACCCCCTCCCCTCCCCATCCCCGAGCAGCTGCAAAGATAACTGCAGGGACAACCATGGATGCCCCTTTGCAGCAGCTTTAGGACCGGGTGCGGGCCATACCAGGCGAGCAGGGGATGCTGTGGCTACAAACACAGCTCACTAACCTGGCTGGGGCTCCGCGCCCGGAGGGCACGAGGAGGCGGCGGCCTCCGGTCCGTTTCATCCCCGCAGGCTCTCCAGCCAGGAGCAGGAGGAGGGGGGAGGAAGGTCCCATTTTGGCTGAGGTCGGCGCGGTGGGCGGCGGGGCTCAGTCCCAGGCAGCAGGTGGGCAGGGGAGAGCAGCGGCGGCGGATTGGGGAGAGGACAATAGGCGGGCGGGGAGCGGCCCGATTACGGTGGTCTGCCCGGCCGAGGAGATTTTCTTCACACGGTCAGCGGCAGGCTGCTGGCCCACTCCCTCTCCCTCTCCCTGGTCCAACCCAAAATGGCCCCCACCCTCAGCTCCCGCAAAATGGCCGCCACCCGGAGCTCCCGCAAAATGGCCGCCGCCCGAGCTCTGAAAGCCCCACGGCAAGATGGCCGCCGCCGGGACAGGGCACAACAGAGCCCCTGTCAGTGCGGCCAGGGAGGACTAGCTAGAGGGAGGACTAGCTAGCAGCGGTGGGGCTAGCGAGGGCCCTGCCTCAACCCCCCCAGTCCGCTGCGCATACCCCCCATCTCCAGCTAGCCGGCAGGCGTCCACCCCCACCCGCAGGCCACACAAACAGGGCCACCGAGGGGGACCCAGCGCAGCTCCGGGCCCACAGGAGCACAGCCAGGTAAAGGGCTCACCACAGAGCCAGGGCTCCGAACTGGGGGCCAGCGGGGGGATGCAGGAGCCTCAGGCAGGGGGCCCCAGGGGGACAGAAGGGCGCAGGGTGGCACGGGGGGTGTCAGGAGTGGGGGGGAAGGGAGCAGCGGGGCCACGAGAAGCCAGGGCGGGGGCCAAGGGACAACAAAGAGGCCCAGATGGTGGGAAGGGGCCAGAGGGCGACAGCAACAGCCGGAGCATGCCGTGGAGGTGAGTCCGGCAGAGGAAGGGGGGGGGGAGAGCGAAGGGGAGCAGGAGGAAGAGCAGGACCGATACTGGGGCCAACAGGAGGGTGGATGGGGATATCAAGAAGGCGCTGGGGACGCCATGGCAGACCCGACATAAGGTCGGGCCAGCAACAGCGGCGAAGGACGGCAGTGGCAGGGCGCACGGCAGCAGTATAACTGGGCGGAGGGAGTCACTTCTTTGTTATTGCCTCCGCAGGTCGCCCTTCACGGCTCCGGGGCCACATGGAAGAGATGGACCAGCGACACTCCCAGAGGCGGAAAACCATGCAGGTGAGACTAACAGAATGATTGCCAATGAAATGCCCGTTTCTACAACTGCTAAAAAAGAAGTTTCTCAAGATGGGGACCAGCGGACTTTGCTGCTGAAAATTCTAAAGGCCATTAGGGCAAATAATACAACTCAGCAGGTGGGGGCCTGGGGCAGTGGAGAGGAAGCAGGGCCTGCGAAGCAGGGCCTGCGAAGCAGGCGGAGGGGAGCTGCTCGGTCCCAGAGGTTGGGAACGTTCAACCGCCGGTTGCCGTAACCCCAGAGGTGGCAACGACCGAGAAATCCGAACGGACACCCCGTTTAGCCGACTCGACTAAGAGCAGCACCTACGTCTGTTTCGCGGGTCCTTTGGGTTTCCATGTATCAGAGGAAACGAAAGAAAAAATTTGGAAAGGCGTGTACATTGACATATTCACGGTGCTCCCGCTAGTTATAACAGACAAGTGAGAAAGGGGCAAGGAACACCGCAAGGAAGAGGACGACCAAAGGCGAATGTATAGATTGATACCTAGGACATTTACCAATTGGTCAAGAGCCTTTCACATCTTCGCCAGCATAGTGGGTGAGAAGACCCCAGAACAGTGCGCAGCAATGTTCTGCTACTTAGACGGCATTAGGGAAGCATATCACAAATATGGAGGGAAGGCCTGGCTGCTATATGATGAGCAGTTCCGAAAAAAGATGGCAGTCAGGCCATCTTTGACGTGGGAACACAGGGACATCATGCTATGGATGTCGCTGAATAGCCCAGCCAAGCCGGAGTATGGTAGCGGGTACAAGGGGGGCCACAACACCCCCTTTCAAACGGCTGCCGGCAAGGCGGATGCCTCGCTGGCCCAGCAGAAAAAAGGTTTGTGCTGGAACTACAACAATGATACCTGCAAGCGGGGAACCACATGCAGGTACAAACACGATTGCGCGGCCTGCGGGGCCAGCGGGCATCCAGGGGCTAAATGTTTCAAAAGAAACAAAAACACACAGGAAACCAAGACAGAGCAAGGAACTGGAAAAGGGGCTCACACCAGTTAACGTCGGGGCGATGGCCCCATGGCTAGATAGGTACCCCAATAGGGAGCAGGCCGACCTAGCATATGGCTTTCGGGAGGGGTTTATAATACCATGCAAATCGGCCTACCCAAACGACAAATGCAAAAATCTGAAATCCGCTCACCAATTCCCAGAAGTGGTGGCACAGAAACTTGACAAGGAGCTAGCCATGGAAAGGATGGCAGGCCCTTTTCAGCACTCACCCATACCCAATCTACACATATCACCCCTAGGCGTGGTCCCCCAAAAAGAGGCAGGTAAATATCGCCTTATCCATCACCTATCGCTCCCACGGGGCACGTCGGTAAACGACGGGATCGACCCAGACTTAGCGGCGGTGCACTATGCATCTTTTGACAGGGCCGCGGCCCTGGTGAGAAAAAAGGTGCAAGGGGCACTAATGGGCAAGGTAGATATAGAATCGGCCTTTCGCCTACTGCCGGTGCACAAGGATAGCTTGCACCTGCTGGGGTGTAAGTTTAAGGGACAATATTATGTCAACCGATGCTTGCCCATGGGTTGCTCAATATCATGCGCGTATTTCGAAGCCTTCAGCACATTCTTAGAATGGGTGGTGAAGAGCAAAAGCGGCTTCCTTTGCGCGGGCCCAGCCGGGTCGGGCGAATGCGGGCATTTGATGCGAACGCTGGTAGAAACATTTAACCTATTTGGGGTACCCTTAGCAGCCGAAAAGACAGAGGGCCCAACGAGGCAGATCAAGTTTCTGGGAATAGAGATAGATAGACTCGGAGGTGATGGAAATCAGGCTACCAGAGGATAAGGTGAGTGTCCTCAGAATTGAAGTGGGAAAGTCCCTTACAGCCAAAAAAATGACACTGCGCGAAGTGCAGTCGCTATTTGGTAAACTTAACTTTGCATGCAGAGTCATGCCTATGGGCAGGATCTTCTGCAGGCACCTGGCCTTCCTGACAAAAAGGAGTACAGCAGCCCCACCACTTCATCAGGCTAAATCAGGGTGCAAAAGATGATTTAAGGGTATGGGAATCGTTCCTAGCAGAGTATAATGGTAGAACGCTGTGGCCCCGAGAGTGGCGCACAAATGAGGAGCTACAGCTCTTTACCGATGCTGCGGGGTCCACAGGCTTCGGGGCCTTTTTCAAAGGATGATGGGTCAGCGGCAAGTGGCCACACCATGGCTGCGGTCACCACTGGGGAAGAACCTGGCATTCCTGGAGTTCTTCCCGCTGGTAGTAGCACTGTTGGTCTGGGGCCACGATTTAGCGAACAGGGCAGTCCGATTTCGCACAGACAACATGGCGGTAGTTGCAGCGGTAAATAATCTGACATCACCCCCAGTTGTGAGTCTCATCAGGCAGTTTGTACTAAAGTGTCTGCAGCATAACATTAACTTTAGGGCAGTACACATCCCCGGTACGGAGAACGGGATAGCTGATGCACTGTCTCGTTTTCAGCTGGACCGTTTTCGGAAGCTGGCCCCAGAGGCGGACGAGAGGCCTACACAGATACCACCAGACCTATGGGACAGTCTCGACAGACTGGCGAGTTGGGTGAGACAGTCCATCTCACCAACCACTTGGAAGGCATACACAAGGGTATGGAATAGGTGGGCGGACTTAGAAATCAGGTGCCCTCCGGGTAACCCCGAAGAGAAAAGGAGCCTTATGCTGCACTCTCTCGACAACATATGTGCCACAGCTACATCACCCTCCGCAGTGGACAAGGCCATGGCAGCACTGGCATTCTGATTTAAGTTAAGGGGGAAGAGGATTTAACCAAGGTCTTTATGATTCGCCAGGTGGTCAAGGGTTTTAGACGTAGGGGTAAAGAAGAATTGGGGGGAGATAGCCGAAGGCCTATCACGCTGGCACTGCTGATTGAACTACTGGGCACACGGGAGGTACATTGCCGCAGTGAGCATGAAGTTCAGCTGTTTCAACTGGCTTTTGCATTAGCCTTCCATGGAGCTCTAAGGTTGGGGGAGCTGGTAGGCCCCAATAGAAGTAGCGGGGGGGGGGGGGGGGGGGAATACAGCGGAGGGATATCTCGCTTTCTCAAGGAAGCTTATGGGTACACATTCCCAGGTCAAAGACTGACCAAGGGGCCAAAGGAGTGACCCTTAGGCTGAGTGAGATGGCCGGGAGCAGGGCTTGCCCAGTACAATTGTACACAAGATTTATACAGTGGCAGTCTGACCAAACCGTTCCGCTCCTGCGGCATGAGGACGGAACTACGCTGTCCATATTTCAGTTTGTAGCCCTGCTAAAAACGCACGCTCACAGACATCGGGTGCGTCGCGGCTGAGTACGGGTCACACTTTTCGCATCGGTGCAGCAACCGAGGCAACCAGATGGGGCCTCAGCACGGAGTTGAACAAAAAAAAAAAATAATAATAATAATCAGCCGATGAGAATCTCATCGGTTCAGGTCTTACATTCGCCCGCACCTGGCAGAACGATAAGGATAAGGGGCAGGGAAGAATATAGACAGAAAAAAAAAAGTTTTGTCAATGTGGCATGTTATAAAGACTGTCATCCTTCACAGGCCGGCGACAATGTAGGGTCTGGATAATGGGGCATTCATACATAGTGCGGGGCGAGCGACAAGCTGCAATGCGAGACAGAGACCGACACCTCGGGCAGGTAAGGGACAACGTGGAGGTCCACTGGTTGGGTCAGGGTGGATTGACAGTCGCGAGGCTTGCCCAAAAATTGTTTAAGTTATTAAAATCAAGGGGGTGCCCCGATATACTAATGGTCCATATAGGGGGTAACGACGTCTGGTCTATGCAACAGCATCTACTGATGCAGGAATTAATATCGCTGTTCACGCGGATTTGGGCACTCCGTCTCCGCATGACCATAGTATGGTCGGAAATCATCCCTAGACTAACGTGGCGCCCGCGCATGCCCGAGCAGGTCCTAAGCCAATCTCGTGAAAAAATCAATAGAGCCATTTCGAAATTTATGTACAGGTCTGGAAGGGTTAGCGGTCCGTCACACGCTGCTCGAAAAGCCGGCAGGGCACCTAGAAAGGGATGGAGTGCACCTAAATGACCTGGGCAACAGCATCTTATATGGCCTGAGAGAGGCTCTCGAGGCAGCGATCTGCGTGTGGGCGGGCATTCGTCCTTGAGAGGGCAAAGACTAATGCTGTGGCAGGTCCTTGACAATGCCGTATCTTTGGACATCGAGAAAGTATTCCCCACTGAGCTGGCATAACCAATTAATGCGCCGAATGAGGACCTCATAATGAAATATATATGATAATGGATTATGCATAATGGAGTGAGGAGTGGTGGTATAATGTGATAATGTAAGCCGAAGGCTGGTGGCCGGCACGCGAGGGCATTGTCAAGGGACCTGCAGAGCGCTCAAGCGCCCTGCCATCTGTTAATAAAAATATGTGTGTTATTGTAATAGGTTTCCCCCCCCCCCTTTTTTATTTGTGTTTTTCTTGTCACAGCTCATCTAATGTTTAATGTCAATACTGTAATAAAGCTGTGGCCTTATAACTCCAATTGGGTGTCATAGCTTCTGTTACGGTAATTAATAAGGTTGACTCAAATAGGGCCCTACCCTGGTCATGACACGTTTAATTTTCAAGAACAGTTGAATGCTTAATGCAAGCAGGATGTGGAGATTGAGAAAGGCTTGTGAACGGGTGAGGCAAATTACTAGGGGGAAAAAAAAAAAAAAAAAAAAAAAAAAAGAATTCTGCAAAAGTAAAACAGGAACACAATGACTAAATGCATTGACACCTTTCAGCTCACCACTCTGGCCTCTGTCTGCAAGGCAATGTACAGATTTAAAAAAAATTCCTCTAGGAGACACTTGCTATCCTACAAGCTTATAACAATCATAAAAATGCATAAACTTTTCTTCCAAACTGGCTATACAATGGCTCATGTATGTACAACATACAGAGGGCATCTATAAAAAACACGCTCTAAGCGGGTGCGTACAGACATAGGATAACGATCGTTCGTTTAGAATGACAAACGATGTTAAGGCAGGTATCGGACGATTGTCATTGCAAAATGGCTACTTTTTACATCATCGTGCACGAACAATCTTGTGACAACCATTGCACGTGCAAGAAGATATGACATATTTGATCGGTCGTTCGTAAAATAGTGAACGATCTTATCGTTAAGAAAATTACGTGTATATTTTGAGACAATAGATAAAAAGGAAGTTACATAAATTAATGGACAAGATTTCAGCTAGATTTTAGGAAGTGACGTGATTCTGGGCCGATCATCATGTAACGAACGACCATTACGAGTAGTGTACAGGAAGTGATGTAACGATCCTTATAAAAATGAAGTGGTGTTAGAAACAGGCTGCAGGTTGTTGTAGGTGGATGCCACGGTTAACGTTCGTTGTAAATATACTTTTCTTTCCGTGAAGACTTTGGTTTGGCCATTGCTTTTTCTTGTTTATTGAGAGTGAAGCAGAATGTGACCTTGTTCATTCAAAAGAAGTGCTGTTTGGATGAAAAGCTTCTGTCTCATGAAAACTTGGTCCGGGAATTACGCCTTACGTCACCGGAGGATTTTAAAAAATTTGAGGATGCCCGATACTGCATTTGATTTCCTGTTATCTGTAGTTACTGCAGACATCAAGAAATGTGACACCTGGATGCGCAAGAGCATTACACCGCATCAGTGTTTGTGTGCAACTTTACGCTACTAGCCACTGGAAGGTCCTTACAAGATTTAAAATTCACCGTCTGCATTTCAGCACAGTCTCTTGGAACCATTATTCCTGAAACTTGCTAGGCTTTAAATTGATGGTTTGAAGGACGAATATTTTAAGGTCAGTATTCTGTTGGTACAAATGTAGGTTAATTTAATTTGTGTTTATACATAACATCCAACTTTGTTAGGTTAATATAGTTGCATTTTTCATGTGTAATAATGGGTTTAATTCTCTTCACAGTCCTCAAACACTAGAGGAGTGGATGTTAATAGCTGAAGAATTTTTTTATTCATGAGATTTTCCAAACTGTGGTGGAGCCATTGATGGCAAGCACATTAGGATTACACTCCCTACACATTCTGGTTCTTATTACAATTATAAAGGTTTTTTTTTAGCATTATATTGATGGCTATAGTTAATGCCAATTATGAATTTATTTACGTTGACATAGGGAAAAAAAAAAATCGACGTATGTCTGATGGGGCAGTAATGGAGCAAACGTCATTTATGTCGAGGTTAAAAAAGCAACAATGTCAATCTCCCAGATACTTCAATGACCAAGTTTGGGTTAAAATTTTGTTTTGTGGCAGACGAGGCCTTTCCTTTGCACCATCATATTTTGAAGCCCTACCCTCAAAAAACTCTGAATAAGCAAAGGGAAGTTTATAGCTACCATCTCTCTAGGGCAAGGCATTTAGTGGAAAATGGAATCTTGGCCAATTGATTTCGTGTACTCCACACTGCTATACATTTAAGAATGGACAAGATTGATAAAGTAGTTTTTGCATGCTGTATGCTGCATAATTTTTTTAAGGAAGGAGTAGAGTGAAACCTAGTTGCCACAGCACTCTGGATACTGAGGACATTGCTGCTGGACGTATCGTGCCAGGGGAATGGAGGTCCAATCCCAATGTCCTTACTGGCCTCCAATTTGTGTTCATTGTTTATTTGTGGAGTTCAGATATTGTGATAAATTTTGTTTGTTAACCTTGCATATATGTATTAGAAAATATTTATTACGTGTTGTATGTGTGTGGTATGTGTCATAAAATATATTACTTGGACACCATCATTAATATGCACAGGGATGGTGCTCATTAAAATATATTTTATTCACAAAACAGTTATTGTTCCACTAAACGTAAACAGAACTATTATGGAATTTAGTAAATTATAACAGTTGTCTGCCAGTCCTACACAGCTGTATGGTTGCAGTAGTGTCTGAATCATAACCCTGCAACAAGCATGCAGGTAACATACAGACAGCAGTCTGAATGCATTCAGAGCACATGATCTGTATGCTTGTTGAGGGGCTGTGTGTCAAAATATTACACAGTATCAGCAGGAGAGTCAGGCATCTGATGTCAAAAAAAGATAGCCACATTGTGAGACTCCGCGGGAAAGCAGCCGCCTCTACTCAGCATGGGGCGGCTGCTTCCCGTAATGGCATGGCGGAGCACGGAGAGACAGCCGCCTCCACTCAGCGTGAGGCGGCTGTCTCTATGCAGGGCGTGGAGGAGCGTGGAGAAACCGCCGTGTTGGACGCGGCGGTTAGCGCGCATGGCCCCCGTGCTGGTACACCTCAGAGCGGTGCTAGTGCGGCTAGGACTCGTAGTCCCTCTAGCTTCAGAGTGACGCATGCGCGCGCACTAAGGCAGGGCTTATGTGATAGCCAGAGGTGAGTCAGCTGACACTGGCTCCACACCTCATTGGCCCAGCACTTAGGGGTGGCACTGGACAGCCCCAGAGTATATATACTGGAGCCTGGTCATTTCTCCGGTGTCTGGCGTTGCGAACACATATGTGGGAGCACTCAGACCTGTAGTCAGATCCTTGAGTGTCCCGGGACCAGCTGGAGCTGTAATCCTACACTTAGCTAGATTCTGTTGATAGCTAAAGTACTAGTTTGATTGTGATTATCTGTTATGACCCCTTGCCTGCCTGACTATCCTCCTGAACTCTGATCTTGTACCCTGCCATTCTGATACTCTGTTGCCGAACCCTGGCTCGTTCTTAGACTCTGCTCCTGCCTCCTGATTTTGTACTTCGATATATCTGATACCCTGTTGCCGAACTCTGCCTGTACCTTAGACTCCGCCTCTGCCTTCTGAATCTGTACTTTATCTGTCCGTGTGGTTACGACCTGGCTTGTCCGACCGAGAACCGACCTTACTATTGAAGGCGGTTCTTCGTTCTGTTAGTGACACTTCCTCCAGAGTGTCACTTTCAGACAATCCTTCCTACTCTCAGCCTGACTCCTCCCGTCTTGGAGAGTTCAGGTCTTCGGAAGGAATCCGTGCAGTACTCCTTACTGCGCTGAGGCCTAGTCCTCTAAGTGTTACTGTTACACCAAACACTACACTCTACTCAGGTGAATAGAGGTTAGCTGGTATATCGGATTATCAGTGATACTGCAGATCACTTATAATCTGGTATATATCTGTATTCCCAGTGATACTGCAGATCACCGGTAATAAGATCCTCTCTGTGCTTCACCGATCGTTACACACATCCTTCTCAGTTTCTGTACATTCTCTACAGCAGTTCTCTACTTTTACAAGAACATTATAAATATGTCAAAAGGAAAATTTTAATTATTGCTGAAAAAAAACAAATTTGAAGTTGAAGATAACTGAACAAAAATTACGTCTGTTGGGCCATAAATGTAAATTCTGACACTTGTATTTCAAACTATGTTTCTCATACAAGAATGTAGTACAAACATTTCAATTATTAATGCAATCAGTTGTAAAACTGTTTTCAACTGGGCAAAAATGTTCCCCTTGTTCTGCATAGTATTGGTTATCTTTGTTTTGTTGATTGTCAGTCTGTGTTGCATGTGCATAATGGTGATTAAGATGGAATTGGTGTACAGAGTAGTTTGGAGGATAGTTGTGGGTTTGTAAGTGTGGTTGCATTTGGTGTGGTGGTGGTGCTTGTGTTATACTCGGTAAGATTGGTTGTGAAATATTAAGTTGTGCTTTAACAAATCGAGAATAGATGTACCATACAACTTTTCACTTGTGAGGGCCCTCGGTTTGGCTGCCACTATGTTCCCAAATGCATCAAATTCATCGTCTGTGTCATTAATGTTTAAGCTTGATCCATTTCATCTTGGCAGTGTTCTAGAAGAGCAGTCTTTTTTTTTTTTTTTTATTTAGAGGAAATGTCACTTGCTTTCTTGGCACTTGTGCAGGTGCTTGCTGTGTGCTGTGTGCTGTGTGCCATGTGTTGAGTCCTGTGAAGTTGATGGTTGTGGGTTCTGCACCTGAAACTACAGATACTGGAAGCCTGCACTAGCATTTCTCCTGCGGTGTGTCCATCAGTGTGTGAAGAGTGGGAGAAAAGGGTTGCATTGACAATCCAACACAATGGGCAGCACATTGAACACATTTTATAAGTGGTCAAAAACTTGTAAATAACTCATGAAATAATAAAGTTACATTAAAAACAAGCACACCATTGTTTTTCTTGTGAAATTCCCAATAAGTTTGATGTGTCACATGACGTTCCTATTGAAAAAAAAAGTTGGATTCAAAATGGCCAACTTCAAAATGGCTGCCATGATCTCCACCCATCTTAAAAAGTTACCCCCCTCACATATACTAATGTGCCACAAACAGGAAGTTAATATCACCGACCATTCCAATTTTATTATTAAGGTGTATCCATATAAATGGCCCACCCTGTAGATAATACCATACTCTTGGTGTATATATGTCATTCCTCTCCAGCTCCTGCCTTGTGCGGTTCCTGTGTCTGAAAATTGGATGAGTAGTTATACCTGGCTTGATGTTGTCCAGATGTTTATTAAGAACATGTGTTAACTATACAGATTTGTCTCCATTTGTGGAGGCCTGATGAAGGGTCTATCCTAGGCATGGGCAAACTTGGCCCTCCAGCTGTTGAGGAACTACAAGTCCCACAATGCATTGCAGTAGTCTAACAGCCACAGTCATGACTCATAAAGGCAAATGCATTGTGGGATTTGTAGTTCCTTAACAGCTGGAGGGCCGAGTTTGCCCATGCCTGGTCTATCCCGAAACAAGTCGACGTTGTCGCCTCAATTTGCACAACTGCACTAATCTTGATATTAACAACTGATGCATTTTTGCCATTCTCTGCTATGGAATATGTTTCCTGATGGATACTTTTTATAAATATTTTTGCACAAGTGTTGTCAAAAATCTTTTGTATTTTTGCATATAAACTCTTCAAGTTTCTACAGTTTTTTGCTACATATATCCTTTTTTTTTAGTATAAAGTCTATGTAGGTGTTATGGCACACCTGAGAGGATATTATCATTTATTTTTCCCTGTATACGGAATATGTATATATGTCAGCAGCTGCTCCAGATCTGATTCTCTGAGTTCTTTTTTGAATACAGTTCTTAGATTCTGTATCTTTGCCTTCACATATTCCACGATGGCACTAGGAAGCAGTGGTTGGCACAACTTCACTAGTTCATTATGTGCTTTCAACTTCATATGTCGATTTGAGTAATCTTTTAACTATTTTCCAAAGGCATAGGTGTGCCCTGTATAATTTAAGAAATTCTGTGAGAACTTCAGGGTTTGTGAAAATATTGGCTGTCACATTAACGTTACTGTGTGCAAGAAAGGGGAGAAAAGTATGTTAGATTTTAGTAATAATGTGGAGTCTCAACACAATACACAGCAAAAGTAGTTCCTTCTAGGTTTACAAGTAGCTATTGTTACAATAATGTCTTAAGCAATCAAGCAAAAGCAATATAATGCATTGCAAACTGGTGGGACAGTTAAGCTACTGTGTGTGCAATACATTAGCATTTTTTACAAAAAAATTAAAACAGTAAAGTATAGTTACCTTATTGAGACCTAAATACATATCTTCCACAGTAGTTTGCAACAAGCTATGCAAACTAGTAGTGAACATTCTTATGGTAACATTCCTCACAATTCGTCCATCCAAAACCAAGCAAACAGCATTTAAGATATTTTTCATTATAGTGTGTAATGAACGTTTGTTACCGAATGAATATCATGCAATCCTTTTATATATATAACTGTGTGAAGGGAAGAATAGTTTCAAGGTTAGAAAGTTGTGTTACATGACAAAAAAAAAAAAAACACCTTCCAGATTGATACATGCTTGCTTTCAACACAGCAAGTGTTTTCACAAAGCATCAGCTGAAAGGAGAATTACCGTAGGTTGCATTTAAATACCTTCCATCACGTATGGTTAGTGGAACGTTCGTTATGCATAACAACCTTTCATGAGGAAGGTTCATTCCTAGAGTGTCATCCATTTCCTGTTATGTCATTTCCTATTCTGCCTGCGAAGACAACATTCAGAGCACAATAATGGCAAGGCACAGTAGCAACACTCAGCATGCTACACCCATGTCCAGGGAGGAGATGACCGAGATGCTCCATATTCTGGACAAAAAGGACTATGATGGGAGGAAGCAGGTGTACAAAGCAGCCACCAACAAGGAAAAAAAATGTGATCCTTGATCAAGTCATCTCATCCCTGGAGGAAAAATATGTGCAACGCACAAAACAACGCGTATATCAAAAAAGGGCGCCTGGAAAAAAGGGCGCGGGGTGTAGCCGAAATTAGAAGTTTGAATGCAAAACCGTATTTTTCGTTTAAGAGGTTATAAACGATAATTTAGTGCTAAATACGTTAAATAAACGGAAATGAAATGGCAAAATACCGTCTATAACAGTAAACGAATTCTGAAATGAAACGTCAAATAGCGTCTATAGCAAAAACGATATTTACACTTGTATTAAGCATAGTACTAGAATGGTAGGTTTTACAGGTATTTTACTACAATTATACCTAACTTTAGGGTCACAGATATCTCTCCTTATCCCTATCCCTCACACCTAGACCCCCCTTTGTGTAAATACACATAATGTAATAAATTGTATATATTACATATATTGTACTATAACTATACCTAACCTTACTCTCATACAGAGCCCTCCCTGTACCTATCCCTAACCCCTAGACCCCCCTGGTGGTGCCTAACCCCAAGACCCCCCTGGTGGTGCCTAAACCTAAGACCCCCCTGGTGGTGCCTAAACCTAAGACCCCCCTGGTGGTGCCTAAACCTAAGACCCCCCTGGTGGTGCCTAAACCTAAGACCCCCCTGTTGGTGCCTAAACCTAAGACCCCCCTGGTGGTGCCTAAAACTAACCACCACCCTGGTCCTAACCCTCCCTGTACCTATCCCTAACCCCTAAACCCCCTAGTAATGCCTAAACCTAACCATCCCCACTGCACAAAACACGCTAAACACATATAAACAATAATATATTTAATCCTTAACCACTTTACCCCCGCGCGTACGTATTTCTCCGCCCCTTTTTCCATCCTTTAAAAACCAGGGACGGAGAAACACGTACTTTCCGCGTTCCCGACGCTGTCCGCGCTCCCGCTCGTAAACACGCCGCCCGCCGCTAGTAAAACCGCCGCCGCCCGCTCGCCCGGAGATCAATGAACGGGAAAATCCATTCCCGTTCGTTGATCTAAGCCCCACAATGACCCGCTGCTCTCCTATGGGCAGCGCGATCATTGTGAGAAGAAACTCACGTGTCCAGCCTCCTTATTCTTCCTCCAAGCTTCCGGAAGGAGGCTTGGAGGTCGCAATAAAGCAAAAAGTTACTGTGGCCATCTTGTGGCCAAATAGTAAACTACACCCTACACATTTTTCACATACAAATAAATGACTTACACACAAAATTAACTCATTACCTCCCACACTCCCCATTTTTTTTTTTTTTTGTAATTAAAAAAAAATTCAAAAATTTACAATTAAAAAAAATACATAATTAGTTACCTTAGGGACTGAACTTTTTAAATATTTAAGTCAAGAGGGTATAACACTGTTACTTTATAAACTATGGGCTTGTAATTAGGGATGGACGCAAAACTGAAAAAAATGCACCTTTATTTCCAAATGAAATATTGGCGCCAAACATTGTGATAGGGACATAATTTAAACGGTTTTATAACCGGGACAAAAGGGCACATAAATTTCATGGGTTTTAATTACAGTAGCATGCATTATTTAAAAACTATAATGGCCGAAAACTGAAAAATAATTTTTTTTCCCCACATTTTTCCTATTTTCCCATTAAAACACATTTAGAAAAAAATAATTCTTGGCATAATGTCCCACCTAAAGAAAGCCTAATTGGTGGCGGAAAAAACAAGATATAGTTCATTTCATTGCGATAAGTAATGATAAAGTTATAGACGAATGAATGGAAGGAGCGCTGAAAGGTGAAAATTGCTCTGGTGGTCAGGGGGTAAAACCCCTCAGTGGTGAAGTGGTTAAAATACTTCACTCCAAATAACATGAATAAAATAATTTATATATTTGTAATAGAATAACTAGCCTTAAAATCACGTAGAAATCTTAAAATAACAGTAATATTTAAAGCGATATTTTAGTAACTGTAATCAACGCATTAGAAGTGTAAAAACAAAGTTAATACCATAAGCGATGTATTTCTAATACAATCAGCTTTAGAAACGTTATTTAAGCATTATACATATGAAAACGAATTTTAAATGATAAAAGAAGTGTAAACGAAATTTTAGTGGTTATAGTTTTATAAGCGCATTTTTAAAACGAAAAAAACTAGTTAAAACCCATATAAGCGAAATTTACAAACGAAAAAATAAGTATAATACAAAGTCTAAACGAACTTGTAAACGATATTTGTTATAAACTTTATCCTGTAAATGAAAACCTTTGTTAACACGATCCCTGTAACCGCTATTTCTCGTGCGCCCTTTTTTCCTGTCGGGCGCCGAATAGCCGATATTTTGCATTGCAGTCTATGGCGGCGCCCTTTTTGTCCACTATCCCTGTGCGCCCTTTTTTACTAGTTCCCAAAACAACAACTCCAGGATAACCGCCAGCCGAGTACAGCACACAGGCCAGCAGAAGACAAGACAGAAGCCAGGTGAGGGGCTTATTTATGTGAAATACTGCCTATCGAATATATTTAAGTTACACCACTGCTATGTTCATGTACATTACTTACGCACTTGAGACACTTGGTCCCTCACAGCGAATCTCAGAAAGTGAATCCACAGAAATAGGAGCAACATGCCCAACAGCTATAGCAAATACACAGCCCTGCACACAGACACCACAACTCATATCCTACGGCATATAGGGGAGAAAAGCGCAGCTAGCACTGGCAAGTTTGGGTAGCAGGCAGCGGAGATTGTATAGAATGGCTAATTTACTATGTATTCTTAAGAATAATTATGCTTTACAACCCACATTACAGTCTCCCTCAAATGACGCTGCTATAATAGAGGATGAAATGTGAAAAAATTATTAAAAAATGTGGTGACATTGGAGAGAGATCTAGGAAATGAGTGACTTATGTTGGCTGGCGGTGTTAGTAGCAATGCCCTAAGAAAACACAAACAACTTACCATAAGATCTAGATTTAAAAAAAAAAAAAAAAAAAGGCTGTTAAAATGCAGCTACACTCGGCTCGGAAAAAAGAAAAAAAAAAAAATAGATGCCATTTTAACCAACAGCTTACGACTTCTAAACCATGAAATAAACACAACCTGCCCAAAATTCCACAGAAGCGCAGACAAACTACCTACCTACCTATAATGAACTGAAGGCCCCATACCTACCTACCTATACTGAAAGCTCATATAATGAACCTACCTATACCTAGCTACCTATACTAAAGACCCCATACCTAGTTACTTAGCACCTAGCTACCTATGCTGAAGCAAAGCACCCGGGCCCAGCAAAGCAAAGCCTGCAGCAAAGGTAAAGCCCCTTACAAGCAAAGCCCCCAGCCCAGCCTAGCAAAGCACCAGCAATGCAAAGCCCCCAGCCCAGCAAAGCCCCAGGGCCCCAGCCCAGCAAAGCAAAGCCCTGGGGGCCCCAGCCTAGCAAAGCACAGCCCCAAGCAAAGCAAACCCCTCAGCCTAGCAAAGCTCCCAGCACAGCAAAGCACCCAAAATGCCCTCACCCCAGTGAAGCCCACAGAAAATTGCCCAGCAAAGCCCCAGGCCCAGCACCCAGCAAAGCCAGCACATCACCACCAGCAAGCCCAGCATAACCGCCAGTCGAGTACAGCACACAGGCCAGCCAGCCGAAGACAAGACAGAAGCCAGGTGAGGGGTTTATTTATGTGAAATACTACCTATTGAATATATTTAACCACTGCTATATTCATGTACATTACTTACGCACTTGACACTTGGTGCCTCACAGTGAATCCCAGAAGGTGAATCTACAGAAATAGGAGCGACATGCCCAACAGCTATAGCAAATACACAGCCCTGCAACTCATATCCAACAGAATATAGGGGAGAAAAGCGCTGGTAGCACTGACAAGTTTGGGTAGCAAGCAGCAGAGATTGTATAGAATGGCTAAATTACTATGTATTCTTAAGAATAATTATGCTTTACAGACCACATTACAGTCTCCCTCAAATGACGCTGCTATAATAGAGGATGAAATGTGAAAAATATTCAAAAATGTGGTGACTTTGGAGAGAGATCTAGGAAATGAGTGACTAGTCATGTTGGGTGGCGGTGTTAGTGGCAATGCCCTAAGAAAAAAAAAAAAAAAAAAAAAAAAAAAAAAACACTGACCATAAGATCTAGAGTAAAAAAAAAATAAAAAAATAAAAAAAAGGCTGTAAAAATGCAGCTACACTCTGCTCGGAGGGGGAAAAAAAAGCCATTTTAACAAACCGCTTACGACTTCTGATCCACGAAATGAACACAACCTGCCCAAAATTCCAAACAAGCACAGAAACTGTTACAACTGACAATGAAAAGAATGACAACCCCAGGAGAAAAAGAAAAACAGGTAGTTCAATACAGTGCAATGATGGTGAGCTTTATACATGCAGCGCACATGGTGACAGTTCCATAACATACAACTCTATACCAGACAGACAATGGGCAGTGTATCAATTCTGGACAGCCTGATGGCTGTATTTACCGTAAATACTCGAATACAAGTCGACCGCGTGTATAAGTCAACTCCAATATTCAACCCTTTTAAGCTGGAATTTTGACTCAAGTATAAGTCTACCCAGCAAGGTTAATGGCTGCACTTGGGGCTGAGGAGGGGTTAATGACTGCACTGCATACAGTATTGCAGCCATTAACCCCTCCTGTCCCTTAAAAGCAGGATATACCGCCTTCAGGCCCCCCAAGTACTGTAATTATTCACTCCTTTATGCAGTCCAGTATTTCCCCCCTGCCCCTTTGTTATTTGTTGTGGCCAGGACTTTCAGAGCTGTGTTTTATTGGCATTTCCTTTCCTCAAAGTGTCACTTCCCACTGGGTAAACTGCTGCAAATAGGAATGTCCCTATTAGTACACACATTACTCAGTGTGCTCAGTGTTACCCGTGACTCGTGTATAAGTTGACCCCTATTCTTTTATGAAGTGAATCAGACCTAAATTTCTTATACGCGAGTATATACAGTAGATCATGGTTTTCACCAACAGCAGGAACTAGTAAATTTCAATGGTCTATTAGATATTGATCACTTTAGGCTTGTGAACCTCAAAATACATTAGTTTGTTGAAGCGGTGAACATTCTACATTCTGCTATTCAGACACTGCTGTCCTGCCTACGTTATTGAAGTAGATCCTTTTGTCCAGCTGAGGCTAGATGGGGGTCATATTTGATCCGGTTGTGTCATCTAAGCAGTCCAGAGATGCATTTAATGCTCAAACGTTTCTGAAAAAAAAACATTGCAAATGCTTTATAGAGCAATGCCGAATGTGTGGCCTGCAACTCTCTCAAACTTGTGATCACTTATCAAGTTCAAGCGTGGTGGTGCTAGGAGGATTTTGAAGTCCATTACGTACAGTCAGATTAAAACGCAAGAAGCAGTGACTCTACGAGTTCAACAATTACAGCGCTAATGTTTCTCTTGCTGCTAGCCTGCATGCTCTTCTGACAGATGATGTAGATGACAGTGTTTTGTTAGCAATAGCCAGACGCACAGATTTAGGAGTACCAGAGAATCAAATGGTATCATTTAGCGATGTTATGTTTGAAAACTATTTAGATGTCACAATTGAAGTGTTATATCACAACTGTGGCAAGTGGCAGTATTATACCGGTAAACAATCAAAGGCAAAAATCCAGCACAATGCCAGTGTTTATCATGCAGGGTATGAACAGTGATCCAGTAAATTCAGTTGCAAAAGGCAATGTGCAATAAGTATTAGTGTCCAATACACATAAATGCAAGCCAATAATTACTTGCTGTGGGCAGGGATGCTCATCCGGATTTCCCTGGGTAACCCAGATATCCGACCGGATCCGTATTCCAGATAGCTATCTGGATTTTTGCCCAACTATCTGCGGATAGTTTGACAGCCGAACCGGATATCCGCAGATTTCTCCCAGATATCCGAATCCGGATTGCAAGTTTGGTGGCAAAAATTCCCAACCCCACACCCTCCTCCTCCCTCCCTCTCTGATATTGCCTTCCAGAGATTTGTAGGCTGTCAAAAGCAAGCTCACATACATTGGCCAGGAGTCAAACCCAGGTCCACTGCTTGGAAGGCAGCTAAGCTCACCACTATACTACAGACAGCACTACATGCTGAAGCCAGCCTAGCATGTACCATTGTGATATACCCAAGAGAAAAAGAGAGCTTGCTTATTTGCCTAATTTGCTAGATGAAAGCAGTGGGACACATGGTGAAACTGCTTACAAGATTCAATTCAAGACGTCAGAATCAGGAAGATCATGTCCCCCCCGGATGATGCTGGTGTAACACACAGCAAAGGGCAGAAATTTGAAGTCTGGAAGATTCCAGGGCAAGGGTGGGAAGGATGAAAAGCTAGGTGGCCATGGAACTGGTCCTGCTAGGGATGGCCTTGCCTTTTGTGTTCAACAGTTGTCCGAAGAGAACCCCAGATAGCCATTTAGCAGCAATTGTGTGCAGTGTCTGTGGCACAATTGGTTAGTGCATTTGGCTGTTAACCGAAAGGTTGGCGGTTCAAGCCCACCCAGGGATGGCCTTGCCTTGTGTTTTGTGAAGGGAACTAATGTACCCTTCTTAAACTTGAAGATTGTATACAAATGTAAGCAGACTGCAGAGTGGCGCAGCAGAAGTGTGCTGGGCCCATAACCCAGAGGTTGATTGATTGAAACCATCCTCTGCTAGGCGGGGCGGGGGGGGGGGGAGGGAGTAATAGGGTAAGTGGTGCTTTTAAAGGCTAGAAACGTTTTAAAGCATTTTATAAAGGCACTTCCGGTTTCTCTATCCCGATATCCGAATAGGTCGGATATCCGCGTTCACGTGGATATCTCAAAGGTCAGATTCGGATATCCAGATCAATTCGGATTTAAAAAAAAAAAAAAAGTACTATCCAAGCATTCCTGGTTGAAAGCTGTGCTGATATAGGGAGGGAGGCAGTGGGTGCCTCTGGTGCATGGCCTAACAAGCGTTTTGCAGGAGAATTCTGTGCCTCTTCCGAGGTGTGTGCATTTAGGGGAAGTGTGCAGCAGCCGATTAATACGTCCCAAGCAGGACACACTTCTGGGCTCACTAGAAGGAAACTCCCATTCAAATAATTGGACATATACTGTGGAGAGAGGCCGCTTGTAATGCCAGCAAAGTGACACGGTTGGAACTCATCTCCTCAGTGGTGTAGCAATAGGGGGTGCACAGGTTGCAACTGCATTGGGCCCTTGGGCCAAAAGGGCCCAACCTCAACTACAGTATTCTCTTTATTGGTCCTGTGCTTATAATATCTGCCGCCAACCTGATTGCATTTTGTCGGAAAATCTGCTGCCATTTAACTACTTGATGAATCATCATGAGGCATGTAACTACTTGAATATTTTATCTAAAACGTATCTGGTCAGACCCAATCTCTGTGAAGAACACTGCTACTTATTGTGTTTTGTTTTTTAGTTTTAGTTTTTTAAGTCTGCCCATGACTCATGAGCACGCCGATGTTCCAGTGCGTGGTGACACCCATTTATGACATATTCCTATTGGAGACTGTCCTCAGAAGTGCTTACAATCTATTCCCTACCATAACACTGAGGCGCTACACCTGCTATTGCCGAAATTCTGTTTTGTCTCCACGTTTATTGCCTGATGAAGTAGGCTGGGCCTGCGAAACTCGTTGCACTGTTTTTGGGGTACCGTATAATAAATGTATTGATTTATATGAAGAGAGAATCTCGTGTCTGCTTTTGGGAGGCAAGCCCACCACTTCCTCCAAGCAATTTGTAAAAAGGTTTTTGACTTATCCTGCTGGCGCCTCTGTTCTACATACAAATACTCTGTGTCCACTTCTGGTGGAGGGGAGTGCTACCCCCCTTGTTTCTTTACTACAGAAAGCGACTTCTTAATCCTGAGTGAGGACAGGTCTAATCTCCTCACCTGCCTCTTGAGTGGTTGCCTGAATGGTAACCCATGTTTGGGAGTATAAATTCTCACTAAACCACTTATCAATTGTCTTTAACATACTACACCATATTGGGCTCTCGGTTTTTTTCTATTTTATTCCCTACCATAAAATCATGCAAAATTTGTAGAGTACATGTGTATGTGAGCCCAGTAGGTAAGTTTACAGTTTTCTGTTATTCCTTCCCCAGAAAGTAGAAATGCACCACAAGCATGGAGTTCAGTCTTCTGAGCACATGAGATCCAAATTGTGAAACTGCCAAGTGTGTGGTAAATATGTACAGTTTTAAATCAGAGTGGTAATGAGAGTTAATTCTATTGCTTAGGAAACTTTAATGGAAGAATTTTGTTACTGGTGCCCCAAAACAGTATCTTGATAAGTTTTCTACTTCTAATTTATAAACTCAATTTTATTACTGGGTAGAGTTTAATAGTTTGTATTTTTTTTTTATTTAGACACATGTGGTAATGGATGAGATCTATGCATCTTTTGAAGAAGATTGCAGCTTCCCAATCAATCCCAGTAGGTCCATTCAGACGATCAAGGGTCAGAGGCCTCAATGTCTGACCATGCAACTGTTAGAGAGGCGCTTGGCCCAGACAGACCTGCATTTGCCATATACTATCCCATTGCCTGATGAAGCAGGGTCATACCTGAAAAACCGTAACAAAGAACTTTGGAGTGTATCAATACATTTTCTATGTTTTAAACATTAATATGTTTGTGTCTACTTGGATGAGGCAAGTCCACCACTGCCTCCCCATGTTAAAAGTTATTCATTTTTACTCTTTTGGCACCTCTATTCACCTTGTTCTATACAACTGTTTGAGCTAGAATTAGGAACACCAACTGGTGTATGCGGAAATTGTAGTCCCATGCCTACGGAAATAGAAAGCATCTTCTGCCAGGATGCCGAGGGCACCAAGTCTTCCATACCTGATGGATTAGAATGTATTACACAGAAAAACTCAGACTTCCATCACCTTTGCGCAAACCCAACTATTGGAGGCCTATTTCAGGACTCGTCCTGAAAACACAACATCCTCCTGCTGATGTATATTACAGGTAACTATCCTTACCGTTCTCTTTAAATCTATAAAGATGTCCCATTTTATTTTTCAGAAAACCAGTGATGCTCGGATACCTCTCCATTCACGAATTAGATTTATTCGGCTGTGGTTGAAAAATAATCCGGAAATTCCATGATTAATTTTACGGATTTGAAAACTGACTCACAAATTGAACCTGGATTTTTTTTCTGTGAATGAGGCAATCACAGAAATTCACGTCAGTGATCCGGATTTTCCTTTAACGTTAATAGCAAAACCCCCATACATGCTACAATCCCCAAAATTGCATGGATTATAAAAGGTGATAAGGGGCTACAACTTAAACCAAAAAAAAAAACAAAAAACTTATAGTTTGAGAAAATGGATTTTAAAGTTATATCAACAGTTTAAATGTGGCCATTAATTGGTAATTGGTTTTAAACAGGGAAATACACTTTAAGAAATCACACAGAGGTGACGGCAAGTCCCAATGGCACCTGGCGGTGGTGGTACCGCTGGAGGATGAGTTGACGCCACAAAAACACCCAGAAATGTTCTTGTAAATTTTCTTTCCTTGCAGCGATAGCAATGACATGGAAGCAGAGTTGTCCGTAGACCCAGGTGGTGGGAACAGACTTTAGTAGAGAAATAGAACCTCAGCGGCAGCAGGAGGAGGACTAAAGCGGTCAGTGTGGCACGGCAGCACAAAATGACCATGGCACCTCACTGATGGTACCACAGCATGATAATGCTGCCTAAAAAAATTACATGCATGCGTGGACCCCGACAATGGGAATGTAGACTTTAGTAGGGAAATGCTGCAGCAGGAGGAGCAGCGTGTGTCAGCAGTAGCAGCCTGAAGACATGGGACAGGACAGGTGTCACCACAGTAAAAAATGAAATGAATCAGGCAAATTACGGATGATTGGATTCTAACTTGCTTTGGAAAGGCAGGCAATGTAAAAAAAAAAAAAAAATTGCAGCAGCCACTTCATGTCCTCCTGTGGCCGACAGGAGCGGCCAGGATCTCAACTTCCACCCAAGCTCCTGAATGACCACACGATGACCCAAGGTGATGAAAATGGGTGCCACCGGCGTTGGCCGACTCTGTACAGGCTGTGCTGCTGATAGACGCCTTTCTGCTGCACCCCCTACAGCTGAGCGCCCTCTCCCTGGCCGTGGACCAGTCCCAGAAGTGGTGGAGGCAATGGCACTCCCTCTCCTGCCACACCCACGACCCCTGCCAGACATGTTGTATACTATGCACAAGATTTCAAGGTGGAGAAAGTATGCCAATTTTTACAGTGAATACGTGTGTGGGCCTGGGGACAGAGGGAATATAACGGGGCTTTTATTGATTTTTCAGAAAAAAAAAAAAAAACCCACCAAACAAACATTACTGAATACAGTAAAAACACGAAAATCAGTGGACAGCGCTGTCTGCCTGCAGTATGCGCACAGCAAGCTGACCGGCTAGTAGCACAGTACAAGGTCACTGACTAAACTTAGTGACTGAACAGTGGCAGTGACTGTAACCAACTGAATTTGATCGCTGGCTTGGCTAGCTAACAAGTATACAATAGAGCAGTAGAATCAGTGTGAA
Source organism: Hyperolius riggenbachi (assembly GCF_040937935.1). NCBI lineage: Eukaryota > Metazoa > Chordata > Amphibia > Anura > Hyperoliidae > Hyperolius > Hyperolius riggenbachi. The sequence goes on along the minus strand of NC_090651.1, from coordinate 330,368,522 downwards.
CCTACCTGCACTAAACGCAACAAATCAGTACACTGTCACTGACTACTACACTGACTACAGCTAACTTAAGTTAATCACTCACTGGCTAGCTAAATACAAGGATAGTCAGTAATGGAGCAGTAGAATCAGTGAACCTGCTTGCAGTAAGCACAGCAATCAGTACACTCTCTCACCGACAACTACACTGACTACAACTAACTTAATCACTCACTGGCTAGCAAGCTGAATAGAAGTATCAGATACAGTATAAGGACAATGTGAGGACTGAAAACGCTGGGGTTTATGGACAAAAACACTATTGCTTATGCACATATGGATTGGAGAAGATCCTCAGTCCCAGTCTAGCAAGGACAGAGCTCTGGAAATGGCCCCCACTTTACAGGAGGGGAGGGCAGAGCCTCCCCTCCTATGATTGGTTGCTAGGGCCTGACTGGGGGCCTCTGATTGGCCCAGGGACTTCATTTCTGCCCATTTCCACTAATCATGACCTAATCATGGCTTTTCACACCGCGATCACGACCGTGAAATATTTTCAATCACAGAATTTCCGTGGCAGATTTCTGTGATCCAGTATCGATCACGGATTCAGATTCTGAAGTCGAACAGTGAAAAGGTGCTTATGAATCACGGAATGTCCGTGATCATGGAAATTATCTGCCCACCACTGCAGGAAACTCGATAAAACAGCATACCGTTCTTTTGCATCATGTATCTATGGCTATCTTTAAAGAGGAGGCATCCAATCCCATCTTGCACAGTAAAAGAAGTGTGCAAAACACTTTTCCAGACCCTCTGGGAATTTACAAGGGGTTTTATTATGACAACTTAGATGTTGCTGAAATTCTGGTTACTAATTGTAATACATTTTTTATTTACTAAAACTGACAGCGGTGGGCCCCTTCGTGAAAATGTCACCACATTACATGCAAAACCATCAGATAAGGTAAGAAAGAAAAAAAAACACTTTTGAAAAATTGCCCTAAAATGGTCACATTTATCAAAGGAGCAAAACTTCACCTTGGATTCACTTTAAGGGAGAAAAAGTAATGGGACAATTGGCTTCTCAGCTGTACCATGGCCAGTTGTGTGGTATTCCCTCTAGAACAATTACAATAAGCAGATAAAACGTCCAGAGCGCATTTCAAGTGTCCCATTTGCATTTGAAATCTTTTAGGGCCAGTTTCCACTTTGGCGATTTCGCCGGCGATTCTGCAGAGTTTCCCCGCACATGATTCGCACGGGGAAACTGCCATAGGAGATGACGGGGACCGCGGTGGAATCACTTGCGGGAGCGATTCACCCGGAGCCCCCCGCAGAATTCGCCGTGGAGGCTGCGAATCCCATAGCCGTGCATGGCACGGCTCATGGGATTCGCCTGCGATCCCGTCCACCCGCTCAGTGCCGGCATGCGTCTACGAGAAGCACACCGCACTTGTGGAAACAAGCCCTTACTGTCAACTCTCAAGATCCAAAGAGCTGTCACTACCAGGGAAGCAAGCCATCAATCTTTAGGCAGAAAAAGCAAAACTCATCAGAGAGCTAGCAAAAAACATTAAAGGGAATGTCCAAGCAAAATAAAAAAATGAGTTTCACTTACCTGGGGCTTCTACCAGCCCCATGTAGCCATCCTGTGCCCTCGTAGTCACTCACTGCTGCTTCAGTCCCCCGCTGGCAGCTTGCCGACCTCGGAGGTCGGCGGGACGCATTGCGTACATTTTTACGCATTTCCGCTAGTGCAGGAACATTAACACATACATTTTTACGCGTTACTTGTTCAATGCGTAAATTTTTAGGCATTGAACCAGTAACGCGTAAAAATGTATGTGTTAATGTTCCTGCACTAGCGGGAATGCGTAAAAATGTACGCAATGCGTCCCGCCGACCTCCCAGATCGGCAAGCTGCCAGCAGGGGACTGGAGCAGCAGTGAGTGACTACAAGGGCACAGGATGGCTGCATGGGGCTGGTAGAAGCCCCAGGTAAGTGAAACTCATTTTTTTATTTTGCTTGAACCTTCCCTTTAAGCATGGCCAAAACAGCTGTTTGGAACATTCTGAAAAAGAAGGAACGCACCAGTGAGCTCAGTAATATCAAAAGACCTGGAAGACCACAGAAAACTGTGGTGAATGACCAAAGAATTCTTTCCCTGGTGAATAAAAAAAAACACACTATTCACAACAGTTGGCTAGATCAAGAACACACTCTAGGAGGTAGGTATATAGGTGTCAGTCATCAATCAAGAGAAGAATTCAGAGTGAATACAGAGGGTTCACCACAAGATGTAAGGTCTGGTGCGCACCAGGCGTTTTTGGTATAGTTTTCAAAACCGCTGCCGCCTCTGAAATTGCTTGGCTAATGTATCTCAATGGGATGGTGCACACCAGCGGTTTGAGGTTTTTAGCAAACCGCAAACTTGGCCTCAATGTAAAGTATAGGAAAAGCTCAAACCGCTCTGAAAAACGCTACATCAGGAGCGGTTTTCCAGGCGCATTTGTTACAGAAGCTGTTTAGTAACAGCTTTACTGTAACAATTTCTGAAATGTGCTACACAAAAACGCTCAAAAAAACGCTAGACATGTTTAGAAAACCTCTCTAAACAGGCTTAGAATTGCTCTGAAATCTGCTTCAAAAATCTCTAGCATTTTGTAGATCTGCTAGAGATTTTTGGTGTGCACTGGGCCTAAATCATTGGTGAGCCTCAAAAAACAGGAAGGCCATATTAGAGTTTGCCAAATGACATCTAAAAAAGCCTTCACAGTTCTGGAACATCCTATGGACAGATGAGACCAAGAACAAATGGTACTAGAGTGATGAGAATATGGAGAAGGAAAGGAACTGCTCATGATCCTAAGCATACCACCTCAGTGAAGCATGGTGGCGGTAGTGTCATGGCTTGGGCATGTATGAGTGCCAGTGGAACTGGTTCTCTTGTATTTGAGGTGACTGTTGACAAGAGCAGCATGATAAATTCAGAAGTGTTCAGGCAACATTATCTACTCAGCCAAAATGCTTCAGAACTCATTGGATGGCGCATTACAGTGCAGATGGACAATGACCCAAAGCATGCTGCAAAAGCAACCAAAGAGTTTTTGAAGGGAAAAGAAGTTTAATGTTATGCAATGGACAAGTCAATCACCTGACTTGTTATCCAATTGAATATGCATTTCACTTGTTGAAGACAAAGCTGAAAGGAAAATGACCCAAGAACAAGCAGGAACTGAAGGCAGTTGCACCACCAGGGATGAAACCCAGCGTCTGGTGATATCTATGCATTCCAGACTTCAGGCTGTAATTGTCTGCAAAGGATTTGCAATCTATTAAAAAGTGAAAGTTTGATTTATGATTATTCTGTCCATTACTTTTGCTCTCTTAACAAGTGGGAGGCACATATGCAAACTTGTAATTCCTACACCGTTCACCTGATTTGGATGTAAATACCCTCAGTCCGTAGTTAAAGCATGTTTGTTTCATTTCAAATCCATTGTGGTTGTGTATAGCGTCAAAAAGTTTAGAATTATGTTGATGTCCCAATATTTATGGACCTGACTGTAGCTTTATTTTTATTAGACCCCATCATTCTCTATTTGTAGTTTACAAACAACACTATTTTAAACTATGAAACAGTGCAGAGCTAATGACCCTTTGAACTTTGTGTTCTAAAAGGTTACACTGCAGGAAACGGTGAGACAGGTGGAGATGAGTGCTTCAGAAAACAGCACTGTAGTCAACCAAGCTTGGTTGGAGAGCTCAGAGAAGCTCTGTGGCATGGATTACTGATGTTTAACTCTTCCAGTACTGGAAGCAACATGAGACTCATATCTGTGCTACTAATGTTCTGTTTCTTAGCTGTACTACTCATAAAAAAATTCTCACGTTTATTTTCACTTCAAATTCCCTTTAAAACCAGTTGAGGACCACAGGCTTAAACCCCCCCTAGTGACCAGGCTGATTTTTTTTACAATTCGGTACTGCACAGCTTTAACGATTAATTGCTCTGCCATCCCACTTACCACCCAAATGAAATTGTGCCTCCTTTTCTGCCTACCACCAGAGCTTTCTGTTGGTGGGCTCAGATTGCTGCTGCAATTTTTTATTTGTTAATTTTTTTTTAAATATAACCTTTTAAAATAATTTTACTTTGTTTTTTTCCCCTCCTCCCTCCCCCTCTGAGATCCGATCAACGTGATCACCTCCCATAGGCATCAGCCTATGAGGGGGATCACTGTGTGCCTCTACAGTGCTGCGCTAGATCGCAGCACTGTATAAGAAAATTGACGTTTGTCCCTCCTTCAGCCAGCTCCAATTGCGGCTGGCAGGCTATACACTGCCGTCTCTCCGTTCCTCCTGCAGTGGACGATTGCTCGTTCTCTGCTAATCTTGCACATCAAGAGATCATGCACCAGTGTGAGACTGAGCAATGAGAGCCACTCTGGTCACCATCCTGCATTAGGGGGTCGCAGAGTAGTTAATGTGTAAGCTTTTATTGGCACCGATTATTTTTGAGAGAGATGTTTAGTGTACACCCACAAGTATAATCATGGGTGTGTACAGTTTTGCAGATGTCAGCAGTGGTGCTCATCCGGATTCCGAACTTTTTTCAGCTATTCGACCGGATTCGGATTCCGGATACCTGGGCCCAAATCCGTATAGCAAACCGCAGATATTTGGTCGCATACTCGGATATCCGTGGACACCTGTTGGATATCCGAATCCGGGTACTGTAACCATGGAGAGGACGTCCATGATGTCATTGAGCCAGAGGGCTCCCAGCCTAAGGCCAAGCAACCAATCACAGAGGGGAACCTTGGCCAGTCCCTCCTGTATATAAGGAGGGGCCATGATGAGAATCTCATCCTTGCTTTGTGACTGCCACTGAGAGACAACTCCAGTGTGTTTGGCTAAGCAAGTGCTGTATAACAGTGATAAACCCAGTGGTTTTACACAAACACCTTTACTACACTACTGTTGTGTTGTAGTTAGCTAGTCTGTGTAATTTGTTAGTGTCAGACTGAGCTGCAGCAGCTGCTAGGTCCTGTGTCTGTGTGTGCTGTGCATAGTCCAGGCCTCCTACTGCTGGCTGGCCTGCTATTAGCCTTAGCTAGCTAGTAGTTACAGTATAGGTAGGTAGGATTACTGTGTTATTGTGTAGTTAGTGCAGTGCTATTAGTTGTTAGAGAGTCAGAGTAGTACTGTGTTAGCTGCTACTACAGATTATTGCAGTGCTGCTGTACGGCTGACTGAGCAGTGAGCAGTGCCAGTGTGTCTTGTTCTACTCTGCTGTCTGTCACTCTGTGCTGATTCAAAGTCCAAGCCTCATATTAATAAAGTACAAGTACTCCCACATCTGTGACATCACATATCTTGTGCTATGTCTGGCACTGGCAACCGGGGGAGGGTCAGCAAGGCCAAGGAGAGGGAGCAACATTGCGGCCTCCGTCAGCAGCTCTGCCGCATCAGTCTCCATTACGCCGCTACCCACTGGCTGTCCAGCTGTTAGGGGGAGTCACGCTGCAGAGACGCAGCAGCGTGTAGCGGCCATTTTCAAGCAGGGTCAGTGGTACAAATTGGAGGAGAAAGACGCCGCGCCTGTGATGCAGCTGATGGTGGATGACGAGCAGGCCACCACCAGCCCTACAAAACACATTCTGGACGTAATGGGCTTTGTGGAAGAGTGAGAAGGTGACAGTAATTGTTAGGGGGGGGAGGGGTTGGAGTCCGTCGTCCATGATGTGTCAGCAGAAGAGGAGTTTGGGGCGGGCTCATGATCCCAGCAGTTGTTTGAGGAGGGGGGAGTTTGATGATGATGACGAGATGAAGGACCAGGACTACCATCCCCAGGAGGGGGGGGGGGGGATCATGTCAGCTCTGAGGAGGAGGATTCAGTGGGTCTGGCACAGAGGAGCAGCATTGCAGAGATTGGCAGGAGCAGCAGTGGGCATGGAATGCGTGACCCACAGCCTGCTGCTTCATCTGCCACTACTACCACCAGTCGCACCACTCAACCCCAGGCCCCAACCACCACTGGGAGAAAATAAGCAGCAGCATCCCATTCTGGGCGACATAAGGGGCAGGGCAAATTGCAATCCCCAATATGGCAGTTTTTTTATCTGCCCTCACTGGAAAGCAAGTTTGTGACTTGTAATGTGTGCCATGTGAAGATGACCACCATAACATCTATGACTTTATGGTTCGGCTCCTGCTCAACATTAGGAAAGGTGAGGCTGCAGCGCATCATCCGAACAGCGCAAAGGATAATTGGCTGTAGCTTACCTTCCCTGCAGGAACTTTACTCTAGCAGGTGCAGAAAGAGCAACCAAAATTGCCTCTGACCCCTCTCACCCAGCTCAGTCCATCTTCCAGCTTTTGCCTTCAGGAGTAATATTCCGGTCAATCGCTACCAAAACCTCTAGACACAGGAACAGCTTTTTTCCTCAAGCGGCAGCCATACTAAATGCTGAACCCCGCTAGAGCTGCTAGGACTTGAAAGTAATCAGCACCGAACTGTAAATGAACAATTCTCACATTGCTTACTGCCACTATACTTGCATAATGTCCTGACTTGTAATATACACACTGTACTTGTATAGTTTTTGTTTGTGTTTGTTAAGCAACTGCCAAGACAAATTCCTTGTAGGTGCAAACTTACTTGGTGAAATAAAATTGATTCTGATTCTGATGAGCAGAGGGTCTAACCCCTCCAACTATGGCACCTCCAGCTTCATCAACCATCTGGCCAATAAGCACAAACCTGAGCATGAGGAATTCAAGAGGCTAAAGGAAGCTGGCGCTGGCCTCTGCGGTCGTCAGAGCACCATAACCCCCTTTGCCACTCCTGCCGACACTGAGGCCTGTTCAGGCAGCCAGTCCTCAGTTGTCTCCTTTGCTCCCTCCTCGGCTTCACGTGCAAGCCCAAAATGCCACCAGACCCTGCTGAGTCATTCGTGGTCAGGGCTCAGCCTCCCAGTAGCCATTGCATTCGCCAGCTGAATGGCTTACTTACACAGGCCATGTCCTCCTAGCTCCTCCCGTACTCGTTTGTGCAGGAGGGGACCCAGAAGCGTGCGCTCCTGTAGTGCACAGCGCCGGATTGGCAATCCCCAGCCAGCACTACTTCGCACAGACGGCCATCCCAGCACTGCACCAGTTTGTGAAGGCCAACGTGGAAAGTGGGCTTGACCATGGTCAAGTCGGTTTGGGACAGGCTGGTACCTCCTTTTCACCCTGCACTGGGTCAGTTTGGTGGAAGAGGTTGAGGAGGGGACAGCAGCATCATCTAGCCAGTGGGTTTTGCCACCCCACGGCAGGGTCAGGGGAAGTGCAGCAGGTTCCAGCTCTGATCCGGTTCCATCCTCCGGCAAACCCGCTGCCAAACACCCCCGCCTCAGCAGCAGCGTGAAGGCCCGCCACTGCCAACCGCTGCTGCAGATGGTCACCCTGGGGTAAGAATAAACTTACAGCAGACCACGTCCTGGCCAAACTCCGAGAGCAGGAGAGGAGTTGGCTGACCCCCAGAGGCCTGAAAGTCGGAGAGGTGGTGTCTGACAATGGGGCCATCCACCGGGGAAACCTCACCCACATCCCCTGTCTGGCCCACATCATGAACCTGGTGGTGCAGAAATTCCTGTGCACCTAAAAAGGGGATGGACACTTTTGGGAGCGGCAAGGAAAACCGTGGGTCATTTTCACTGCTCGGGTGGTGCCACAGCGTCCTTGGAAGCCGTGCAGCTGGAGCTGAACCTCCCACGGCACCAGCTCATCACAGACATTCCAACATGCTGGAATTCCACCCTGGCAATGTTGGAACGTCTGAATAAAAGCGGGCTGTCAACCACTACCTGGCCAAAGCCACCATGGAGGTCAACTTGTCCAGGACCGGCACCAACCACCTCCCAGACATCATCCACCCTGCTGAGTGGGGGAAAATGCAGCTGGTGTGCTTGGTGCTGGCACCCTTCCTGGAGGCCACCAACATGGTCAGCCGGGACCATGCGTCGCTGTGTGAGTGGGTGACCATGGTGTGCATGCTGGACAAGGCGCTTGATGCTCTGCTGGAAGTGGGAGAGGCAGCATTAATCCAGCAGGAGCAGCAGCCACCTGCACAGTCCACCTCTGTACGGCAGGAGGTTGAGGACTTGGAGGTCCCTGACCTTGAAGAGGAGGGGGCACAGCGGAGTGCAGCTGCAATGGTGCAGGGGTGGAGTGAGCAGGAGGAGGATCAGGAATCAGGAGGAGGACAGCACTCAGCAGTGCACAAGATGTGTCAGCTGAGATGGCAGCCCTCTTCCCCATGGCAGCGCACATGCTGCAGTGCCTGCGCAAAGACCCAAGGGTGAAGCAGATGCGTGCTCGGGAGGACATCTGGATCACCCTGATGCTAGACCCACAGCTGAAGGGGAAGCTGGATCAGTTCCTGCCTGTAGGAGGTGGAGACCCTGTGCGCCGAATGAGGGACTTGCAGTGGATTCTGATTCGGCACTTGGAGGAAGCCTTCCCCCAGCCTCCCAATCCCCCTACTGTCACAGTCCAGCCAGCACAGCAGCACGTGCCTGCATCCAGCAGCAGGCGCTCGAACAAACCTGCTGTCTCTGACAGAGGCGCTCTACGCCAGTACCGCTGCCTACAGAGGAGGTGCCTGCAGCAGTATCCGGCTCTCAAAGCCAGAACCAGCACCTGACCCGGATGGTGGCCAACTACATGGGGTCCTACAGCGGGCTTGACACTGACACCCCTGTGGACCCCTTGGATTACTGGGTCAAGCACCTGGATGTCTGGAGTGAGCTGGCGCAGTACGCCCCGGAAGTGCTGTCCTGCCCACCTTCCAGCGTGCTCTCAGAAAGGTGCTTTAGTGCGGCCGGTGACGTGGTCACAGAAACGCTCTTGCCTGTCCACCCAGTCTGAGGGCAGACTGACTTTTCTGAAAATGAACCAGGCTTGGGTGGTTGGGGAGTACCTGGTCCCTGTTGGCAAGAGGGGGAAATGAAGTGGCTGAGTGGGAATCACTATGCCCGCCTTACCACCACAACCTCCTGGCTCCCTCCATCTTCATTGATAAGCCAGGTTCAATTTTATTTTTACAGCCATGGTACTACCAACACTAGGTGCCAGGGTGATTATCTGAACACAATTGCTGTGTGATTTTGAGGTGACTGCGCTGTAAACTGATGTCCCAGTTGTGCGGTTGGACTTTGGACACAATGGGGGGTGCACGACCGCTGTCTGGAACCTGGTCCTGATGTTAATTGACAGCCATTTTTTGTGGGATTTTAAGTCCCCACATCATCAATTAGTGTTTCCCTTTACCCTAATAAACGATTTAGAAGCAATTTAAAGGCCACTTCCAGTTTTCTATCCGGATATCCGAATCCGCCGGATACTGAGGTCGGATATGTTATAAACTGTTCTAATCACCTTTTTCCGGCACCAGCAACTCATCAGCAAGAGTTGCACACACGACTCATCACAGCAAGCAGGAGATAGACTTTCTCAGGCTTCTTCAATATTCACGTTATTCAGGAAACAGAAAGATAGATACAGTTCATCATATCCTAGCCACGCCAATCTTCATGTTGCATTACAAGCTTCTTGATTAAACTTCCTGCTGAAGTCAATCAGGTACCTTCTTTCTAAACTACGTTACACTAGACTACCTATGTACAGCACGGTGGCGTAGTGGTTAGCTCTCTCGCCTTGCAGCGCTGGGCCCCTGGTTCGAATCCCAGCCAGGGCACTATCTGCAAAGAGTTTGTATGTTCTCTCCGTGTCTGTGTGGGTTTCCTCCGGTCACTCTGTTTTCCTCCCACATTCCAAAAACATCCGGATAAGTTAATTGGCTCCCCCTAAAATTGGCCCTAGACTACAGTACTTGCACTACATAATATAGACATATGGCAATGATTGGGATTAGATTGTGAGCTCCTTTGAGTGACAGTGACTAGATATAGATATAGATATACATACACACACATTGTACAGCGCTGCGTAATATGTCAGCGCTATATAAATACTAAATAATAATGCATACATTATATCAGATTACATATAGAATGAAAATACTTAGAGGTCCTAGTCAGCATTTAGAGCTAGTGTGAAAGTGAGGAGCAGAGTGAGCTCTGATCGCCCACCTGGGTTTTAATACCGACTAGGAAAGAGTTAAATGTAACATCATCTTCGCCATCCCCTAGACCAGACTATTGGTAGAGCCCCCTCGTGGTGTTATAATACCCACCTACTCGATTAATATTCAATGTCACCTTTCCTTTACTTACTGGAATTTGGTATTTTGGTAAACACGGCCTATGTTGATGGTTCCTGTGGTGTACGTGTTGAGGTCAGAGTAGGCCTTTGGCCTTCTTTCAGGAACATGTTCTCCGATGTTCTCAGTATCTGCTTGTTTATTCAGGCAGACACAGATGCCGCTGCCTGCATCACAAGACACCCTATTTATGTTAAAGACATACTCTGCGGACAAGCCTTTTACCTGAACCCAGGCCAAGTAACTGAGGCCTACTTAAATTCTAACAGGATTGGAAAATTTTGAACTCTGATATCTGACCCGGATCGGATATCTAGGTATCCAGATTTTTAAAAGCGGTATTAGCACTGGTTGTCAGACCAAATTGCAGAGAGGTGTCAGGTGAGCAGCCTAGGTGTTCCTGCTGTATGTTTTGTAGATCAGATGCTCGTTTTGAAGAATATATTTAGCAGTTGATCATGTGGAAATCTGCAGGATGAAATAGTTGGGACTCGTTTGTTTTGTCTGCAATGGTGATGAGCATAAGTGTAACGGTCTGAGATGTACCATTTGTGGTGGTAGTTTCAGATTTGAGCAACATAATTGTTAAATGCAGCCCTACAGTAGTAAGCAAGTGATAAAAAAAAAAAAAACACCACACGTTTTCTATGACTTTGAATGTATGCAAGAGACTGGCACATACTGAATTACATATATGACATACAGTCCAACACCCTAGGAATTCAGCTGTAAAACCTGCACCCACGACTTCATACTATTTCACACTGGTACATTAACCGCTTATATCTTATCTCCACACCCCTGACATATCCACCACTACCATGGACAAGGTCTCCTCCTGCCTATCTGCCATCTCCTCCTGGATGTCCGCTAGGTTCCTAAAACTAAATCTAGACAAAACGGAATTTATGATCTTCCCACCCCAGTCATCCCTGGACCTCCCAGATGTGCAAGTCACTGTTAACCACACTACTATTCACCCTACCTCTCAAGCCCGCTGTCTGGGTGTCACCCTGGACTCCGCACTCTCCTTCACTCCCCACATCCAAAACCTCACAAAGTCCTGCAACTTCCACCTTCGTAACATCTGTAAGATTCGCCCTTTCCTGACCCCTGCCACCACCAAACTCCTCATCCATGCCCTCATAATTTCCCGCCTCGACTACTGCAATGCCCTTCTGTCTGGACTCCCTAAGACCCGAATAGCCCCACTGCAGTCCATCATGAATGCGGCTGCCAGAATTATCCACTCCTCCCATCGCTCCACCAGGGCGGCTCCCCTCCGTGAATCCCTCCACTGGCTTCCTATCCAGTCCAGAATCAGATTCAAGATATTGTGTCTGACCTACAAATCCATCCACAAAACCTGTCCAACCTACATTTCTGATCTTACTCAGAGATACACACCAAGCCGCTCACTCCGCTCCTCCAATGAGCTTCGCCTGACCGTCCCCCGCACGCCTCCAAGACTTCTCAAGAGCCGCTCCGACACTATGGAACTCCCTACCTCCACCCATTAGGGCAGCCCCCTCCTTCAACACCTTCAAGAAGGCCCTCAAAACTCACCTTTTCACTCTTGCCTACCACCCCTCACAATTGCTCTAAACCCACAGCCGAACTCTGGTCCCCTACCTCTCGTGTCCCTACCTCTCCCTCTAGATTGTAAGCCTTTGGGCAGGGTCCTCACTCCTTTTGTGTCCTACCTGATCATGCACCTCCATTACTGTGCACCCATGCTATGCATTTGAGTGAACCTAACTTGCCTAACTCCATGCTCCCATCCAGTGACTGACTAAGCATTACCTTGTACTCATACTGTGCTGTGTGATCTGGTTTTCTTGTATTCCTGTATTGTCATATTGCTGTTTGTCACCCCTAAATATTGTCTGTAACCTAAATTAATGTCCAGCGCTGCGTAATATGTTGGCGCTTTATAAATACAACAAATAAATAAATAAATAAATTATATCTTCATAGCGCATAATAGTGGGAGATATGATCAGGGCCAGATTTCTGGATAGGCTACAAAGGCCCAGGCATTGGGCAGCTGCAGGCCATGGGGCACCTGGACAAGAAGGGGTTACTACACATAAGAGGGTGAAATGGGGAGCAACAAAAAAAGGAAACTGATGCTCAAGGAAGATGTTCATGAAAGGATCTAATGTGTATGGATGATAGACATGGAAGAGGGGGCTGCATATGGAATGGGAGGGGCTCTGTGGCACAAGAAAGGGAAGTCCTTTTGAGGCACAAAAAGTGTAAATCCGCCCTTGGGTATAATGCCCATTTTGTTCAGAGATTTATCAGGAAAAAGCTGGAAATGTGCATTGCGAATCAAGGGGGTCGTCTGATGTGTGTGACCCTGGTAAAATTTAAAAATGAAGGTTCATAGATTCTTTAAATGTCATACCTATGTAGCACAGTAAAATGCCAGAAGCCATGGAGTTTTCAGGTGTTAAAGAGACTCCGTAACAAAAATTGCATCCTGTTTTTTATCACCCTACAAGTTCAAAAAGCTATTCTAATGTGTTCTGGCTTACTGCAGCACGTTCTACTATCACCATCTCTGTAATAAATCAACTTATCTCTCTTGTCAGACTTGTCAGCCTGTGTCTGGAAGGCTGCCGAGTTCTTCAGTGTTGTGGTTCTGTGATGCATCTCCCCCCTCCAGGCCCCTCTCTGCACACTGCCTGTGTATTATTTAGATTAGGGCAGCTTCTCTCTTCTCTTTTACAAGCTGGATAAATCCTCCTCTGAGCTGGCTGGGCTTTCACATACTGAGGAATTACATACAGGCAGAGCTGTCTGCACTCTGCAGGAAGAAACAGCCTGACACTACAGTGGAAGATAGCTGCAGGGGGAAAGAAACACACAAGTGATCTCTTGAGATTCAAAAGGAAGGGTGTATACAGCCTGCTTGTGTATGGATGTATTTTCTATGTGTGGACATACTGTACATCAACCTACTTCCTGTTTTGGTGGCCATTTTGTTTGTTTATAAACAAACTTTTAAAAACTGTTTTTAACCACTTTTAATGCGGCGAGGAGCGTCGAAATTGTGACAAAGGGTAAAAGGAGATGTCCCCTAATGCACTGGTATGTTTACTTTTGTGCGATTTTAACAATACAGATTCTCTTTAATGTCATTTGCCCCATTTCTTCAACACAGAAGCACATAAGAGCTATGTAGGCCCCATGCCTGATATACATTATAGTGTGGAATACATGAGAGGGCGTGAGAAAAAAAATCTTGGAGTGGTACGAATAGCATAAAAATGACATGTTTAATTTTCAATAACAGCTTATTGCAATTAGGAGGTGGAGATTTTGAGAAAGGCTTGTGAGTGTTATATAGAGTGGGTCATGCAAATGACTAGATTTATACCAATCTAATATGGTTTCGTTCAGGTACATCTCCAGTGACTGGATTGAAGATTACAGTATCCTTGATGCCTGTATGCTGTGGGATGCAATACAAACATCTGTCTTGCCCCAAAGTTTTTACCATATGGATAGACTCCTATAAAGTCAGCTGTCTGAGTGTCCATTTTCTAGAAGAGCTTCTTAGTAATTCTCAACATGCACAGATAAGTGGGGCAGAAATGTAAAAATTAAATTCTAATGTCAACCTGCTTAACTTTAGAGATGGTCATGAGATGCAAATAAGCATGCAAATTTGACCTTTTACTCACCTAAACAATTTGTATTGAGGCAATACTTAAAAAAAATCCTACGTAGCCCTAGTAGGTCAAATACTTCTACATTATGTTTTTTCCACCCAAAAAAACAGTCAGATTGGAGTTTTTTTTTTTTTTTTTTTTTTTGATACCATGAACTAATAATTTTGTTGCATTTTCTTCCATTTTAAATACTTCACACAGATCAGATGTATGGGCACTTTTACAGCCCAATATCTGATCTTGGAGGTTGATAAATCTACCGTAATTATTTTAGTATTTATATAGCACCGACATTACGCAGCACTGTACAGAGTATATTGTCTCGTCACTAACTGTCCCTCAGAGGGGCTCACAATTCGTCCCTACCATATTCATATGTCTATATCGTGTAGAGTATTATAGTCTAGGGCCGATTTAGGAGAAAGGCAATTACCTTACATGTATGTTTTTGGGATGTGGGAGGAAACCCGAGTGCTCGTAGGAAACCCATGCAGACAGTGAGAACATACAAACTCCTTGCAAATGTTGACCAGGCTGGGATTCGAACTGGGGACCCAGCACTGCAAGGCGGGAGTGCTAACCACTATGCCACCATCCTGCCCCAAAATATGAATATGATATGATTATTATCTCATTAAGATGCATCTCCAGTGCCTGGAATAAGGAGGATGAGAGTAGCCTTGATGCCTGTATGCAGAGTGGGATACAATACAAACATAACTTTCCTAAAGGTTTTACCATGTGGTGTGAAGGTGTCCTTAATATACTTTGATATACTTTTGTAGAATCAGAATCATCTTTATTCGCCAAGTGCGACACAGGGTGCCACACCCGGAATTATTTGTGGACACATGGCAGACAAGGTTGGTAGTGCAAGTTGACATCGTCGACATAGTGCAGATAGTGGTTACATAGCATGCAACAGTATCACAGCGACAGTATAACTACAACAATATTAATAACAAAACAACAATAACAGCAATAACTAAGCACATAGTGCGGATAGCAGCCCCATCGTGCGGGAAACCCATGATATGATGTGTACTATGTGGAGTAGTGTGGCCTACAGGCATGCTCTCATTCGTTCAGTAGGAGGACTGCCTGGGGGAAGAAGGTGTTTCTGTGCCTGGTGGTTTTGGTGGGGATGGTCCTGTAGCGGCGGCCTGAGGGCAGGGGGTCGAAGAAGCGACTGCCAGGGTGGGATGGGTCATTGATAATCCTGTTGGCCCTGGACTTCATTCTAGATGTATGGAGGAGGTCAAGGGCGGGCAGAGGTGACCCTATGATCCTCTCAGCAGCTCTGATTACTCTCTGAAGTTTATGCTTGTCTTTCTATAAATCTATTATATAGCTATAGGATTCATTCAATAATGAGAGGTTTTCTCACAAGTAGCAGCACAGTAGGAATGTTGGAATGTTTGTGCCCCCACCTTAGCCAGAGTTCAGGTATTTTAATGGACAATTAAACAGATAAGAGACAATAGTCCCTTTTGGCGAAATGGTGGCAGATTGATATAGATAATGATTATGGGTGTTTCTAGAATGTGCTGGTAGTTTCAAAGGATAAGTGGTGGAACAACATGTCAGAGTAATGGATTAACTTGTTATGAATTTTTTTTTTACTTTTCCAAGTTGTATAAAAGAGGTAATAAATGAACAGTCAAGACACACTCACATCTGACTGTTGGAGTAAGAAGGGTCTCTGTGACTTTCTTTCAAGCCTGCGGCCTACTTGGGGATCCGGAATCCACTAGTCAACTTGAGGCGATTGACCTAACCTAAAAGAATAGATGTAGGCCCCCTAGAGACCTGACAATATTGGCGCCCGAACAGGGACCGAACAGATAATCTCTACCTGAAGATCGTCTGAGGTGTGGGACAGTGGACAACAGCAGCAGGAGATCCGTCAACCTGATAAGAACCTGCTTGACTTTTCTTCTATCTATCCCTGTCTCCTCTATCTCACAGCCTCACACGGGAATCAGGCAAGTATATTACTGTCTCGAAAGATGAATCTTGACTAGTGGATGTATGTTTTGTTTGTACTGTTGGTTTTTATGTAATTGGTTTTTATATGTGGGGTGTAACAAATGTCATTTTGAAGTCACATCAAGTGGTGTCATTTTACTATCATTTACAGTTGTTCAATGCTGTTTGCAATTGCATTCGCTAGAAGATTATAGAAGTGTGTTATAGATTGTTGTATTTTGTATTTCTGCTGTGTATTTGCATTTTTGTTACTGTTTTTTTTAGATGATATTTGATGTCTAGTTGTTAATCTGAATTGTGTTTTTTTGAGGTTAGTTATGAATATCAAGCAGTGTTGCAACCTTTAGACTACCATATACTAGCAAGATAAGATTGTAAAGTAGACACTTTGTCAGTGTCTAAGCATCTGCCTTGCCTGCCTTTAACCTGATTAACCATTTCAGTCCAGCCTATACCAGTTAATAAATTACAGCCTAGGCAGCCAGTGAGTTAATTCATCCCACATTATAACGGCTTATAGACTAATCTGGTTACAATTGATCTAGGGCCCAGATCTCCATTGTATCCATACTGTGAAAGCATTCCCATCCTGTAGATAAGCATAAATAGTCTGGACTGACACAAAGTACAAAGGCAGCCTTTTAAAGTATATGTGGTCTGAATGTATGCAAAATTAAAAGGTTTGAAGTTGTTTAACTGGCATTAGAAGGTTAAAGTATTGTTATTCTAGATATTGCTATAGTGTTGAGGGGTTTATTTTGTAAGTGAGTAGAGTAAGTGGTTGATCAACCCATTTGTTAGAAAGTGCACTTTCAAAGTAGTTGTGTAAAAGTAAAAAAGTTAAGATGGGGAATAGGTTGTCATCCCCTCTCACTGGCAAACTGTCAGGAACTATGTCTTTTTCTTCCTGCTGGTGGCAGCAAATGCATGATTTTGTCAGTTATTTAATCAGCCACCAGCAGATGGCTCTGTCGTCGTTTATTCCTGACCTCACCTACAGATGGCGCAAGAAACCTTGTGTATGGACTCTCTTCCACCAGCAGAGGTCACCACCATTCTGTTATCTCTGCAAATTGTTGCAGCAGGTGATTGGACATATAAGGACTGCTCTGGCTTGCAGCAGGTGCCAGAACTTCCGTTCCCTTGCCCTGAGGAGCTGCCTGGCCTCTCCTGTCTCTTGTATCTGATCCTTGATATCCTGTCTGTACCTATCTGTCTTACCTGAAACTTGGCTTGTTTGACTACGATTATTGTATGCTGAATTGGTCCTGCGTCTCTTGTATTTTTACCCTGTATATTATTGTATATATTTGCATTGTGTATTTTGGTATTAGTTAGATAGATAGATAGGCTGGGGTGGTTTGGGGTTATGTATGTGGTGTCTTGGAATTTTGCTATTTGTCTGCATTGCTGTGCTTACTTCACTGGTACACTCTATAATAAACGGGTGTTTAAACTTATTCAAATCCTGTCTTGTGTTTCTCTGCCATTGTGGTGTTCCCTAAGCAAACCTGGTTATAACAGTAAGTTCTGGCCCTATATCACACCACTGCAGAAAACACTGGTTCCAGGATTTGTATAACATGGATTATCAAGAGGCTTTATATTTTGTTTTACTGGCTGAAGAAAATAAGGACCATTGCTATGATTTTCTCTCAGAGTATTCTAAACCTTACTTGCAGCAGACTTATGCTAATATGTATGGTTTCATTAAGCAACGCCTGTTCACTACACAGGAGGCCCAGGCTTTTGTTGAAGTATTGAGGGAAGTAGCTTTCCCTCCAGCGCGGGATGAATATTCCCCACCTTTTGATAAGGAATTGGTTCAGAGTCTAATCTATTTATTAGAGGATGATGAGGAGACATTTATAGATTATTACAAAAAAAAGGATGAGACATTCCTGCAGAGTTGTATTAATTCAGTACAGTTACTAATTCGTCATGGAATCTGTAAGCATGAATCTGCTTTTCCTTTAATTTTCACCTGGAACTCTCTGTCTACTTTGCTCAACTCTCCTCCTCCACCTGTTAACTCTTTATTCACCTCTCTCGGCCAAGCTCCTCAGCATTCCCGCAATCAGCACTCAATTCCCACTGCAAAGAAGTCTAATTCCGCTCTAAAAGTTGTCAGCAAGGTTAAGCCCAGGCGAAAATATTTTTCCACAGCCTCTATTCATCATTTGCCATCGGAAACTCTCAATCTGGTTCAGCCCGCACAAACTGGGGTGCAGCCCGCACAGACTCTGGTTCAGCCCGCACAAACTGGGGTGCAGCCCGTACAGACTCTGGTTCAGCCCGTACAGACTCTGGTTCAGCCCGCACAAACTGGGGTGCAGCCCGCACAAACTGGGGTGCAGCCCGCACAGACTCTGGTTCAGCCCGCACAAACTGGAGTGCAGCCCGCACAGACTCTGGTTCAGCCCGCACAAACTGGAGTGCAGCCCGTACAGACCCTGACTCAATCGGCACAAACTGTGGTACAGCCCGCACAGTCTCTGGTACAGTTTCCGAAAACCTTGTATGTTTCCAGCCAGATAGCTGAAAAGGAGTATGCGCCCAATCAGATAGCAGAAAATGTATGTGCATCCAGTCAGATTACAGTTGATGTGTGTGATCCCAGCCAGGCTGCAAGCAATCTGTATGTATCCAGTCATATTGCAGTAGATGTGTGTGATCCCAGCCAGGTTACAAGCAATCTGTGTGCATCCAGTCATATTGCAGTTGATGTGTGTGATCCCAGCCAGGCTGCAAGCAATCTGTATGCATCCAGTCAGATTACAGTTGATGTGTGTGATCCCAGCCAGGCTGCAAACCATTTGTATGCATCCTGTCATAGTGCAGTAGATGTGTGTGATCCCAGCCAGGCTGCAAGCAATCTGTATGCATCCAGTCAGATTGCAGTAGTGATGTGTGATTCAAGCTGGGTTGTAGACAATATTAATGCTCTCAGTCAGACTGAGGAAAATTCCTATGCTTCTAGCCAGATTACAGAAAACTCATTTGCTTCCAGTTGGACACCGGAAAATTTAAATATTCCTGGTCAATTTACAAAGATGTTTTTAGTTTCTGCTCAGCCCAGGGTCCAGCCAGCAGCTCAGCCCAGGGTCCAGCCAGCCGCTCAGCCCAGGGTTCAGCCAGCCGCTCAGCCCAGGGTTCAGCCAGCCGCTCAGCCCAGGGTCCAGCCAGCCGCTCAGCCCAAGGTCCAGCCAGCCGCTCAGCCTAAGGTCCAGCCAGCCGCTCAGCCTAGGGTCCAGCCAGACGCTCAGCCCAGGGTCCAGCCAGACGCTCAGCCCAGGGTCCAGCCAGACACTCAGCCCAGGGTTCAGCCAGCCGCTCAGCCTAAGGTCCAGCCAGCCGCTCAGCCTAAGGTCCAGCCAGCCGCTCAGCCTAAGGTCCAGCCAGACGCTCAGCCTAGGGTCCAGCCAGACGCTCAGCCCAGGGTCCAGCCAGACGCTCAGCCCAGGGTCCAGCCAGACGCTCAGCCCAGGGTCCAGCCAGACGCTCAGCCCAGGGTCCAGCCAGACGCTCAGCCCAGGGTCCAGCCAGACGCTCAGCCCAGGGTCCAGCCAGACGCTCAGCCCAGGATCCAGCCAGACGCTCAGCCCAGGATCCAGCCAGACGCTCAGCCCAGGGTCCAGCCAGACGCTCAGCCCAGGGTCCAGCCAGACGCTCAGCCCAGGGTCCAGCCAGACGCTCAGCCCAGGGTCCAGCCAGACGCTCAGCCCAGGGTCCAGCCAGACGCTCAGCCCAGGGTCCAGCCAGACGCTCAGCCCGATTCCCAGCCAGATGCTCAGCCCGAGGCCCAGTGTTCTCTTTTTACTGTCCAATCTGTTAATTTAAAGTGTCTGTCTGTAGAGCAACCAGATCTCACTCTGCTCAAGTTAGTTTTGTTTCCATCAACAGTAAAAGTTATTCCTCGCTGTCCTTCTTGGGATAAGCTCAGGGACTGTAACCTGGTGGCCACCAGTAGCAAAGACCATCGACCCTTGCAGGACGCTCTGGTGAATACCGAGTGGTCACCTAAATTCCATGCTTTGGGTTTGTCCTCTCCTTTGTGCCAGTGTCAACAGCTTTCAAAATTATCAACAGTTTTTTACCAACTTCTACTCACAGTCCCTCAGATACCTGTTGCTACACTATGGACTTTATCTACCTTGTTACCAGCACCAGTTGCCCTTCTACAGAAACCATTTAACTCTCCACAGTTTCCAGTGCCTCCAGTTAACTCTCCACAGTTTCCAGTGCCTCCAGTTAACTCTCCACAGTTTCCAGTGCCTCCAGTTAACTCTCCACAGTTTCCAGTGCCTCCAGTTAACTCTCCACAGTTTTCAGTGCCTCCAGTTAACTCTCCACAGTTTCCAGTGCCTCCAGTTAACTCTCCACAGTTTCCAGTGCCTCCAGTTTACTCTCCACAGTTTCCAGTGCCTCCAGTTTACTTTCCACAGCTTCCAGTGCCTCCAGTTAACTCTCCACAGCTTCCAGGTGCCTCTTCAGCACAGACTCCAAGTGCCTCTTCAGCACAGACTCCAGGTGCCTCTTCAGCACAGACTCCAGGTGCCTCTTCAGCACAGACTCCAGGTGCCTCTTCAGCACAGACTCCAGGTGCCTCTTCAGCACAGACTCCAGGTGCCTCTTCAGCACAAACTCCAGGTGCCTCTTCAGCACAGACTCCAGGTGCCTCTTCAGCACAGACTCCAGGTGCCTCTTCAGCACAGACTCCAGGTGCCTCTTCAGCACAGACTCCAGGTGCCTCTTCAGCACAGACTCCAGGTGCCTCTTCAGCACAGACTCCAGGTGCCTCTTCAGCACAGACTCCAGGTGCCTCTTCAGCACAGACTCCAGGTGCCTCTTCAGCACAGACTCCAGGTGCCTCTTCAGCACAGACTCCAGGTGCCTCTACAGCACAGCCTCCAGGTGCCTCTACAGCACAGCCTCCAGGTGCCTCTACAGCACAGCCTCCAGGTGCCTCTACAGCACAGCCTCCAGGTGCCTCTACAGCACAGCCTCCAGGTGCCTCTACAGCACAGGCTCCAGTTGCCTCTACAGCACAGCTTCCAGTTGCCTCTACAGCACAGCTTCCAGTTGCCTCTACAGCACAGCTTCCAGTTGCCTCTACAGCACAGCTTTCAGTTGCCTCTACAGCACAGCTTCCAGTTGCCTCTACAGCACAGCTTCCAGTTGCCTCTACAGCACAGCTTCCAGTTGCCTCTACAGCACAGCTTCCAGTTGCCTCTACAGCACAGCTTCCAGTTGCCTCTACAGCACAGCTTCCAGTTGCCTCTACAGCACAGCTTCCAGTTACTTGTAAAGTATCTGTTTCCACCTTGCATTGGTGCTTATGGCCTTATGCTTGGGAATCCCCCTTGCCACCCATCTTGGACACTGTAGTGGCAAGTCTGAAGAATCTTGTTTTGGATCTTGAGATTCTTTTGTGGTTTGTGAGGAGCGTCCAGAGGCCGCTCCTAAAGGGGGGGGTAATGTCAGGAACTATGTCTTTTTCTTCCTGCTGGTGGCAGCAAATGCATGATTTTGTCAGTTATTTAATCAGCCACCAGCAGATGGCTCTGTCGTCGTTTATTCCTGACCTCACCTACAGATGGCGCAAGAAACCTTGTGTATGGACTCTCTTCCACCAGCAGAGGTCACCACCATTCTGTTATCTCTGCAAATTGTTGCAGCAGGTGATTGGACATATAAGGACTGCTCTGGCTTGCAGCAGGTGCCAGAACTTCCGTTCCCTTGCCCTGAGGAGCTGCCTGGCCTCTCCTGTCTCTTGTATCTGATCCTTGATATCCTGTCTGTACCTATCTGTCTTACCTGAAACTTGGCTTGTTTGACTACGATTATTGTATGCTGAATTGGTCCTGCGTCTCTTGTATTTTTACCCTGTATATTATTGTATATATTTGCATTGTGTATTTTGGTATTAGTTAGATAGATAGATAGGCTGGGGTGGTTTGGGGTTATGTATGTGGTGTCTTGGAATTTTGCTATTTGTCTGCATTGCTGTGCTTACTTCACTGGTACACTCTATAATAAACGGGTGTTTAAACTTATTCAAATCCTGTCTTGTGTTTCTCTGCCATTGTGGTGTTCCCTAAGCAAACCTGGTTATAACACAAACGGAAGGGGGTGTTCCGGGTGTCTGGAACCACCCCCCTGCACCGAGACCGGAAGTGGGGCTGCCGTGTATTCAGCCATGGGGCATGTCGATGTCTGTCTCTCCTGGTACCTATCGTGGCTGCTGCTGTAACTGAGTGACTGGCTGCTAGGTAACAGAAGTCCTGCCCCTTGCCTGCAGAGATAGCCAGCCAGTGAGTAGTGAGCAGCCGGGCTTCCAGCGCGTCATTTGAAAGGGCAGAGGCAGCCAGAGGATTCCAGTCCTGCCGGATGTCTGCACTCGGCAGGAAAGTTTCTCCCTCAATACCAGCCTCCTGGGATTTAAAACCCGAAGGGACAGGCCGGGACACTGACTGCAGCAGACATCAGCTACAGACACTTCTTTGTAAGGTGACACCTCTCCTCTTTTCTCCTGTGCTTTGAACAGGCCAGCGCTTATCACACAGCCAGCATCTCACTGTCTCCTGTAACCCTTTCACTGCTGGTGTTTGCTGATTTAACTTTTTTCAGAAGCAGCACTTTGTATTTGTCATGCGTAGATTAAACAATAGTCTTCTATTTGGAGCTGCACACTGATATATTGAATACCTCAATAGCACTGGGGGGATCTGGCTATATATACACAGGGGGATCTGACTATATACACTGGCTATATGCAGGGGGGTCTGGCTATATACAGTGGGAGATCTGGCTATATACAGGGAGGATTTGGCTATATATAGGGGGAATATAACTATATACACTTGCTATATACAGGGGGTATCTTATGTACAGTAGCTATATACAGGGGGATCTGGCTATATACAAGGGGGATCTGACTATATACCCTGGCTCTATACAAGGGGAATCTGACTATATACCCTTACTATATACAAGGGGGGGAGTCTGGCTATATACCCTGGTTATATACAGGGGGGATCTGGCTATATACAAGGGGGGGGTCTGGCTATATACCAGGGGGATCTGGCTATATACAAGGGGGATCTGACTATACCCTGGCTCTATACAAGGGGGATCTGACTATATACCCTTACTATATACAAGGGGGGGGGGTCTGGCTATATACCCTGGTTATATACAAGGGGGATCTGACTATATACCCTGGTTATATACAAGGGGGATCTGACTATATACCCTGGCTCTATACAAGGGGTATCTGGCTATATACACTGGCTATATATAAGGGGGATTTGGCGAAATACAAGGGGGAATTTGGATATATGTACTCAACGGGGAGTCATCTGGCTATATACGATAAATGGGGATCATGTGGTTACCTATCCTAACTGGGGGGGGGGTCATCTAGCTATCTATACTGTAAATGGGGGCCTCCTCTGGCTACCTGTGTGATAAATGGGGGGTCATCTGGTCACCTGTACTATAGGGTAATTTCGTTATCCGTAATAAAGGGGGGGTTATCTGGCTACCTAATCACCGCCACTTTATATATATTTTGGCGAAACACTACTGCAGCATGTGTATTTTGAAGGGAAACACTGCCCATTGTGTGTATTTTGTGGGGAAATGCTGTGCATCATGTGTATTTTGTGGGCAAGCGCATGTGCGGTAGTGCGCGGCTTGCCAAAAGAGATCTTTCAGGAATCCCCCCCCCTTGAAAATCCTGGGTTTGCCCCTGCCTCTTGACACAGCGGAGCAAGCTGGTCTTGCCTCCCAGCCCCCAGGTAAGGGCTGGTTCAGACGGACGTTTAGAGGCGTCGCGTTCGTTGGCGTTGCGTTCGTGATGCGTTCAGGCTTTCAGCAGCGTTCGCATTGCGTTCGGATGCGTTCGCGTTTTTTCTTCCCCTAGAGGGACATTACCCGTCGCGGTTAACCACCCCTGGAAGCAACATGTAGCTTCCAGGGGCTCCTTGAACGCCAGTGAAAATCGGGACCCGAATGCCGCGTTTGTGCAAACGCGCGTAAAAGCTTGGTACAAACGCTCCCATTCACTTGAATGGGAGCGTTTAACGCCAAGCCCCGAACGCTGGCAGTAAACGCTCTGCAAACGTCCGTCTGAACCAGCCCTAAATCAGCTATTGAATGGATGACATCTAATCACGGGACTTGGGCTACTACCCCTCTCCAAGAGATTAGTAAGAAGATAAAAATGCCAGAGGGTGCAAGGTTAGATTATACATTGTGGAAGAATTTTATTGATCAGTATCAAAAATGGCTTGATAAAAAAAGGAAATTAACTACACAAATCCGTCTTTGGTTGGAGGAATCTCAGAAAAAGCCAGTTCAGTTAGCTGAATGTTTTTATGCAGGACAGTATAAATATGCACCTAGGAATTGTTTGCCAGCAGGGTGGCCAGATGAAAGTATTATTGGTGATTTAGATGTTAGCCCAGATAATCTTGGCACAGTGTTAGCATTGTTAGATTTGGAAAGAGGTACTGGTAGTACAGCAGCAACATCTAGCGATTCACAAGGCACATCAGTGGAAAGTGATCCAAAGCTAATTTTTGCGCAATCAGTAAAAGATCAAATAACTTTTGTTGAAGAAGCATAAGCATTTGGAAGAAAGAGTTGAAGAATGGTTAGAAGAATACATGAGAATGCCAAATGAAGGGAAGAAATGGTTGACAACTGCTCATTTTGCTAGCTCTAGAGGTTCTGCTGAGTATCAGAAGTGGTATTATATTTACAGAAGGGTGAAGCAGCAGGCAGAGATGGAGGAATCTAGGAGAGATCGTGAGGAAAGTACACTTTTTGTAGATTCTTCAAATGAATCTGGTGTGACAGCAAATTTAGTTAAAAGGGCACCTCAAGATGTACCACCCCCATATACTAATGCTTCATCTTCAGTGGCTAAGGAGGTTGAGAAAATATATCCTGATCTTAAGGAAGTTGCTCAGCCTTTTTACCCAATGAGGACTCAAGCAGTAAGAGGGAAATGCTACAGATGTGAAGTACAATATTGAATGGTTTCAGCCTTGGAGTAGAACGGAACAATTATCTCTAGCTGAACGGAACAATTATCTCTACTGAGCGCGCCCAGCCGGGCTGCAGCTCTCTGAAGCTGCTCCAGACCTTGTCTCAGATTTCTACACCTTTAAACCTATTTGTGCTGAAACTGGACCCAAAATACAGAGGAATTCCACCCACCACGACCAAGGCTACAACTACAACCAACCAGAACAATCGGATTACTTTGGATGGCAGAGATTTAAACTGGATTGAAATCCTCCATGAAGCTTACCACTGCTGAACACACCAAGCCTTCTAACAGCTGACCTGAAACAAGACCTTCAACCTCTGAAGACTTGATTGCCCTCACTCCACCCTGTGAGTAATCCTTTATACATTATCCAAGGCATATGCAACAAGTGACTATCTTCCACATGTATGTTATCATTTATCATCTAACTCTAAAACAAGGAGCTTTACTTAAAATAAATCTATGATCCAACTCTGTAGGAATGAAAGGATTTTGCACAGATCCCCTTTGATCTCAGCAGGACTCCAGAAGTAAAAGCTATCTAAACAAATCTATTGTCTCTAATGTCAACATACAAATACTCAAAGGATCTTCTCTCTGCCTGCCCTCCCAAAAAACAATTACAAATTAACACCTCACTAGCTCTCCTCTTAAAATCCTTTGGGATACTCAAGAAAAGCAGAAGGGGGAGGAGAGGTAGTGGATCTAAGTATAAAAAACAGTTGTCCCCAGGAAAGCTCAATCACAGCTACACTCTGCAATGCCAGATCGATAAATAATAAGACTGCAACTATACATGACCTAATAGAGCTCTCTGATTTGACCTTTTTGACAGAGACCTGGCTTGGGAAACATGCAGGCCCGACTCTTGAAGCAACCGTGCCGACCAATTATTCAGTCTTGCACTGTGAGAGACAAGTCCGCTAGGATGGGGGGGTTGCCATATGCTTCAGATCCTCTGAACATAAGGCCCCTGCCCATAGGCCCCACTGAAACCTTTGAATGTCTTGCAGCCCAACTGTCAGCAGAAGTAAACATATTGCTCATATACCGCCCTCCAAAAAATGGTCCAGCCTTTCTTAAGGAAATATCTGAACTCTTATCCTGCCTAACAGCGGAACACCCTAGATGGATAATCCTGTGAGACTTCAATGCATGGGTGGATGATCACGACTCCCGCCTAGGAAGTGAACTACTTCTCATAATGAGTGAACTGGGTTTCTCTCAGGCTGTCAACCTCCCCACCCACAAGAAAAGGGCACACCCTGGATCTTATATTTCATTTCGGACTTTTAAGATCACACATGGATATAAACCCAGTGGTATGGTCAGACCACCACACCATCCACTTCTCTCTGACAGCACCAGCGATAAAACACAGAGGGAAAGAACTCAAAATACCGTTCTCTGAAAGATGTCTCACCCCAGCACGTTCAGAATATCCTCAACTTCGATGCATTAACCAATCATTGCGCAGACCCAGACTCCATGGTCCTGATGTACAACCATGCAATGTCATCTGCCTATGACGCCCTTGCTCCAGTTCGCATTAAACGGTCTACACCACTTGACCATGCACGGTGGTTTGACAGCTCACTAAAGGACCTAAAGAAAGAAGTGCGCAGACTAGAAAGGAAGTGGCGAAAATCTCAGAATTTAAAAGATAAACACACCCTTGTCTCTCACCTGGAAAGCTACCAAAATGCGATCACCAAGAAAAAAATCCTCCTACCCATCACAGGAGATCGCAAAGGCCGTCAACAGGCCAGCCCAACTATTTCGCACAGTTGATAGACTATGTAACCCATCCTGTCTAAAACCTACATAACTCCCTCAAAGGAGCTATGCGAGAAATTTGCTTGCTACTTTGCTGACAAAGTATCCTCTATTCGGTCTCTCATTCATTCCACAGCACCTAATGGCCCATACTCACGAGGGACAAATGTCGCCGCAACTGCGTGGCGCGCGAGTTGCGGCGACAGGTCGCGCGTGTGTATAAAGCGCGCCCCCGGAAATGTCGCTGGCGCGACCAGTTGCATAGCGATTGAAATTTTCAATCGCAAGTATTTAAGTTGCAGCAACTGTCGCTAGCGGCGCGGGCTATTAGTGGTGTGTACAGCAGTTGCTAGTGATTTTATTGTCTGTATCTAGCGACCCCTATGTCGCTTAGGAGAGATTCCGACGCCACTTCCTGTGCGCTGGTCATGTTGAATCTTGTTGAATTTCTTAACAGCCTACATACACATACGTATCTGTACATCTGTACACACACACACACACACACACACACACACACACACACACACACACACACACACACACACACACACACACTAAAAATACTAAACAATTCCCACCCCCTCCCCACCTCCCTTCATTGGTGTAAACACAGTATTTGAATACCTACCTGGGCTCTCGTCAAAATCGGAACTCTGCTGCTGCTGTTCCTCCTCCTCCTCCAGAGGTTGGCCCGCTCCGTGCTCCATACGTTCTAGTTACAAACAACAATACAACAGAAAACAACATTACATTACCATACAGACAGACATGGTATACAAAACGCATACGGAAAACTGCCAGACGATTGTGCTCCTAGCCTCAGCTTACACTCACTCTGTCCATCTCTGATGGAACTGAACTGGCTCTGAAGACTTTTCCAGCATCACTACAGAACACAGGACTTGGCTGTAGAGATGGGCCGAACCTCCGATTTTAGGTTCGCGAACCGGGTTCGCGAACTGTCGCGGAAGGTTCGGTTCGCGTTAAAGTTCGCGAACCGCAATACACTTCAATGGGGATGCGAACTATTAGAAAAAAAAAAAATTCTGCTGGCCACAAAAGTGATGGAAAAGATGTTTCAAGGGGTCTAACACCTGGACGGGGGGCATGGCGGAGTGGGATAGATGCCAAAAGTCCCCGGGAAAAATCTGGATTTGACGCAAAGCAGCGTTTTAAGGTCAGAAATCATATTGAATGATAAATGACAGGCCTAAAGTGCTTTCAAACATCTTGCATGTGTATACATCAATCAAGTAGTGTAATTAAGGTACTGCTTCACACTGACACACCAAACTGTTCACTGAACAGAACAGGTATGCAGTGGCGGGTTCACTGAACAGAACAGGTATGCAGTGGCGGGTTCACTGAACAGAACAGGTATGCAGTGGTGGGTTCACAGAACAGAACAGGTATGCAGTGGTGGGTTCACAGAACAGGTATGCAGTGGTGGGTTCACAGAACAGGTATGCAGGGGTGGGTTCACAGAACAGGTATGCAGCCAGGGACAAGCTAAGCCTAACTAATCTTTCCCTATGAGAGAGTGTGCAGCAGCTCGCCCTACTCTAACTAATGCAGGCGCACGAGTGACCGTAATGGCCGCCGCTGCCTGCCTTTTTAGTAGGGGGGGGGAGTGGCTCCAGGGGCTAGTGTAGCCTAATTGGCTACACTGGGCCTGCTGACTGATGTAGAGGTTCAAAGTTGACCCTCATAGTGCATTGTGGGGCGAACCGAACTTCCGGAAACGTTCGCCTGCGGGAGGCGAACGCGAACCACCGAAGTTCGCCGGGAACCGTTCGGCCCATCTCTACTTGGCTGCACACTGAATAGAGACTATCTACAAATCTCTGTCTACAACACTTTGTATGATTTGTTATCACTAGCTGAGCAGATGCAGTCATTAGAACAGTTGTGCAGAGAATAGAAAATTTTTACTCTCTGTACCCATAGTTATCAGTCTCTCAGGTTGGGAGCTCCATTACTATCTCCCTCTCCCCCCACCCCCCTCCCCTCCATCGCTACACCAGGCTTTCGCAACCAGGGAACCCCAAGGTTCCTTGAGGACTCTGCAGGGGTTCCTTGGCATTTTAGTCCATCGTGGGTGAGTAAAATATAGCACATTATAATCGGTGGTACTGTAACAAGAAGCACTAAATTGGTGGGTCAGAAGACAGTATAATGAGTGGCAGTGTGATAATAGGAGATATTGAAATTAGCAGGCGAACCTATTTAAAGACCAGAAAAATAACAGTAGGGGTTCCTCGAGACTAACAAATTGTTTGCAGGGGTTCCTTGAGGTCCAAAAGTTATTTACAGGGTTCCTCCAGGGTAAAAAGGTTCAGAAAGGCTGCTCTACACACAGAAAGAAAGAAATATATTTTATTTGGATGCCTACCGCCGTCCGCTGACGGAATATCTTCACGCTGCTGTTCAGCGACATTGGCGCTGTCAGCCGACTGGCCATCGCCCTCCTCCACCCGGTGAAGGCGGACGGATTGCAATGTGGAATCTGTACAACAACAACACAAACAAAGAAATTTCATTTTGGCAACAGACACACACACACACACACACACACACACACACACACACACACACACACACACACACACACAGACAGACAGACAGACAGACAGACAGACAGACAGACAGACACACACACAATTGCACGCACGCACGGACGCACAGTGCTTACCTTGGGCAGTGGGTTGAGGCCGGCGACGGAGTGCGTCTTCCCCTTGGTCCTGCTCCTGGCGCTCTGTACCCATTTCCCTTTCTGCAAATAATAACAACCCCCAAAAAAGAAATTAAATTTCTCTGGGTTTGTTGGGTGTTTTGGGGGAAGTGTGTGTGTGTGGGAGGGGGTGGGGGTGGTTATGGCAGCTGAAAAAAAACTTACTACGGCGGTCAATCTTTCTTATCTTTTGAAGCCTCCCATATTCTTTGTGCTTCAAATCCGACCACCTTTTGCGCAGTTGCGCCTTGGTCCTGCGCTTTCTGTGGTTTCTCCTCAGGGTGGAGATAACCCTCTGCATGATGTCATGTTTCCGGATGTTTGGGTGGGGATAAATGCCTAAGCGGCAATCGTAGTCGCTGTCCTCAAGTATCTCCACCATGTCCACCATCTCCTTTGTTCGCATGGGGGATGCGCGACGATGTCGCGACCTTTCTCGCCGTGGTACACGATCTGTGGCCATTCCAACAAGAATTCACGCTACTAGTACTTTGTCGCACTGCTGACCTATCTATATCCGCCAGAACCAGGATCCAAAGTTCCGGGTCGCGCGTAGTGACAGGTCGCGCATTCTGACAGTTTTATTTCTGTACAGAACACTTTATTTCACTTTATTTGTGTTAAGGTTTCATTCATTTCTATAATTTATAACTTTATCAGCTTCACTTTAGTTATTACTTTCAGTTTTAGCATTTTTATTCAGTTCAAGTTCCAGTTATTAAACTTTATTTATAAAACAGTGTGTGTCACTTGAAAGCATGTTTTTTTTGTAGTCTTCAACTTAACTTAATTGACAATTCCTATGTACAGCACCTTCACTTCCTCTCTTCCCAAACAATCTTTATTGATGAAACACTTTTCAACACAGCATCTTCTTATACAGCATGTGTTACTTTACACACCTTGAGCTTTATATTCAGCACACGGAGTGCTTCTCTTTCATTCCCTAGACGACAGGTCGCAAATTTACTTCTGTCGGTGTACGACAATTCTTTCCGAAGACTTTTCTGTTGCTGGAGAATTGCTGCTTTATTTACAGGTAAAATGCAATCCTACAAAGACATGCTTAACCAATGTACTGCACATCAGTTTATATTCTGTATGAACATAGTCCAGTCTGTGCTGATCAATTGTTTTCTGTTTCTTATCTGTAGTGATGGATTTCTATAGTGTCGAGTTCCTGCCCGAGTTCATTGAGGTGTACCGAAGACATACTTGCCTGTGGAAGGTCAAATCAACTGAGTACCACAACAAAATCATGAAAAGAGCTGCAAAAGAAGAATTCGTTGCGCTCTGTAAAATGCGAGGAACCCTAAACAATCCAGATGTACATGTGAGAACGAAAAAAATACACAACCTACGTACCATCTACCAGAGGGAATTGAAACGTGCGAACAAATCAAAGAAATCTGGTTCCGCGGCAGCTGATGTGCACACACCTAAACTATGGTATTTTCATTTGCTGGAATTTACAGCCGACCAACTGGATGAGCGAGAGAGTATCCATAACTTGGAAGATGACGACTCAATGGAGGACGGTTCAACTAGTTCTATAGCGGACGGGTTAACAGAGTCTGATGCACCGGTAAGAAAGCATTGCTATTGTGCCGCTTATATTATTATGTTGGTATTAGTAGTATTATTATTATTTAGTATTTATATAGCGCCGACATATTACACAGCGCTGTACAGAGAATATATATATAGTCTTGTCACTAACTGTCCCTCAAAGGAGCTCACAATCTAATCCCTACCATTGTCATATGTATATATTATGTAGCGTATGTATCGTAGTCTAGGGCCAAGTTTTAGGGGGATCATTTAACTTATCTGTATGTTTTTGGAATGTGAGAGGAAACCGGAGTACCCAGAGGAAACCCACACAGACACAGAGAGAACATACTCTTTGCAGATAGTGCCCTGGCTGGTATTCCAAACAGGGACCCAGCGCTGCAAGGCGAGAGAGCAAAGCACTACGCCACCATCAATCAATCAATTGTAAATGCATGTTGGCGTAGTGGTTAGCTGTGTCGCCTTGTAGCACTGGATCACTGGTTCGAATCCCAGCCAGGGCACTATCTGCAAAGAGTTTGTATGTTATCCCCGTGTGAGGGATTAGATTGTGAGCTCCTTTGAGGGTCAGTTAATGACATATATATATATATATATATATATATTTATAATATATATATATATATATATATATATATATATATATATATATATATATATATTTATAATATATATATATATATATATATATATTTATAATATATATATATATATATATTTATAATATATATATATATATATATATATTTATAATATATATATTTATAATATATATATATATATATATATATATATATATATATATATATATATATATATATATATATATATATATATATATATGCTGCACAGCACTGCGTAATATGGCAGCGCTATATAAATACTAAATAATAATAATAAAAAAAATAATAAAATGCACTTATGCTGATAGTCATTACTATCACTTTAGTGTGTGGGAGGGCCCTCGCTTATATGCTTAATATGCTTTACTGTTGCTTCTTGTGGTGAGCTGTGCACCTAGTGTACAAAGTAATCTGTTGAAATGTTCTACTTTCCAACACTTTACAGTCAACTACAAGTGCAGCCAAATGTGTTCACCGCACACTAATGTCACTCTCTGCGCTCCCCCACCCTCTTAATTCGCTCCGCCCCCCCTCCCCCCCCGCTTCCTTTCCCTCCATGCTGATTACACAAATCAGCGTGGAGGGAAGGGGCATGGGCAGGGGCCCTAGCGATTCCGGAGGGGGGGTTTAGTGGGGTAAACACAGACGCACAGCGCAGCACTATTTTATGGGATCTCAGCACGAAGGCTTGGTGGAAAGTTAATTACCAACACAGCCTGGGCTCTATAGGCAGACCCAGCCTCTGAATGGGGATTGCGTTGTAAGAAGCCCGCATCGGGTTCTGTAACACCAGTGACATTTTTAAGTTTAGGGTTCGTGCATTAATGACTTACCTCTGTACCCAGTTTACACAGGCTTCTTCAGACACCACGAATGAGGACGTACCAACCCACACTAGCACGCCGATTAAAAATACAACTAAGGCGAAAAGCTACAGGCAAGCACCACGAAAGAAGCTGACAGAGGAAGAGATAGAGAAAGAAAATGTACTGAAACGTGCTATGAACTTGATAACTGAAGACGTTGAGGAGGAGGAGGAAGATCCAAATATGCATTTTGGAAAGAGCATTGTGCAACAATTGGGAAAACTCAGCCAAGAACAAGCTTTCCTTGCAAAAGTGCATATCCAACAAATCCTGGCTGATGGCTACTTTGGCCTGCTTACCAACCCACGGCCCACAGGGGCAAGGCCCCCCATTAACAACAATGTAATGTTTTCTATTCCAAAACCCACCCCCATGCTATTCCCCCCCTCAAACACAAACCATTACCCGGACAACCCAAGCCACTACCAGCTTCAGCAGCAGGCAAATGCTGCAGAGGCTTGTGTTAACTTGAGTAGGCCCCCATTCACACAATTAGCCCATGCCAACAATATTTCCCAAACAGGGGACCCCTCTCCTTCTGATCAAGGTGGCCTACACTACAGGACACTGATTTGTTGTGGATTTTGAAATGTGACCCAATTGACAAATAAATCGTTTTTACTATACCTGTGTTTTATTGATTTATTACATTCTAGTGATTAAAAAACATTGCAATGTAGGCACCCATGTGGAGACATTATGAATGATGCCTGCCTGCATAAGATGTATGTGATATATATGAGCAGGACAGAGCGCTATAATTGCTCACACTCCAAGTCCCTCAGCACTCGACATCACTTCATGTGCAGTGTACAGTGTACAAACATGAAGTGATCTCCTTGCTGGTGAGTTAGATAGGTTCCTGCTTGTAGGCAGGGGGTGCCCCAGTATAGTTGACCCCACTATAGGTTAGATAGGTAGCTGGCCCCCATGCAGGTAGGTAAACACCCCCACGCAATAGTAGAGGAGGGAGTCCTCCGCGAGGGGGGGGGGGGGGGGGCAGCCGACCTCTCCCTCCCTTCCTCTCCGGGCCGCCCTGCTGCTCCCCCCCTCTGATGCAGAGCGCATCAGCAGCCAGCAGGGAAGCGCTGGAATAGCAACAACTCACCACCCTGGTTCCACTCGCTGGTCACTACCCGCTGGACTTTCCTCCTCTGCACACGCTGATACACACGCTGCTTCAACCTAAACAGGAAGCAGCGTGTGTATCAGCTTGTGTGCAGAGGAGGAGACTAGCGGCCATGCCGTGAACCATCCCTTTAACAGAAGGAATTACATGCAGCACCTACTTGACAGTAAACAGACGATTATTGGCTACCATTTATTTACATGTTATGACATGAACACATTGTAAAGTTGCACACTATAGGGCAACGGAAACAAACATGAAAAACAATTGACAGTGAAGACTAAACGACTGTTACTGCCATTCAACAGCCCCATCCCCATTAAAGTAAGTCAGATATTCTTCCCGGTTTTGGCGGGCATTTCTGGCAGCATTCTGCCCTGCCGCGGCCTGCAGTGAGGGAAGTGTACTTGAGGTCAAACGCCAATCACCAGGTATTAAACGTCCTGTGGCTGTATCCACTGTATCCACACTGTTAGCAGGTATATACACACCACCTTGTTCCTTCCGTAGGAAATTGTGTAATACACAACATGCATAGACAATTATGTTCACCTTGTCCATCCTCATATTTATTGCACTGTGGAAAACACGAAACCGATTAGCAAGGATCCCAAAGGCATTCTCTACCACTCGCCTTGCATGCGATAGTCGAAAATTAAAGATTTTACGGCCAGCATCCAACCCCTTCTGGGGGAATGGCTTCAGTATATGTTCATGCAAAGCAAATGCTTCATCTGCTACAAACACATAATTCATCCCCAAATCGGTCTGTGAGTTTTCTGGCAGGCCTAACTTGTTTGACATTAGTTTACGATGGAACAGGCTGGATGCTATCACACCTCCGTCTGAAATGCGCCCATTCTTGCCGATGTCCACCGTTAGAAACTCATACTTAGCGTTAACAAGTGCCATTAGAACAATGCTATGAAAACCCTTATAATTGTAGTAGTACGATCCATTGCCAGAAGGGGGTATGATGCGCACATGCTTTCCATCTAAGGCGCCACCGCAGTTTGGGAAATGCCATATATCTCGAAATTCTTGGGCAACTTTCACCCACTCATCTGGGCAAGTAGGCATCTGCAAGGAAATATAAATGAAAATAGTTATGTAGCACATGCTGTGGTACCAAACTAAAGTTCCTAACAATTGGAACACACACACACACACACACACACACACACACACACACAATGTGTTGCTGCATTATTTTGTTATTTATATCACAAATATTACATAGCAAAATAATGCAGCAACATCACGTGTGTGCGTGCGTGCGATGCATTATTAATAGGAGTGCAACTCCTACCCAGTCTCGTTGAGACTACACGGTTCACAAACCTGTGTCTGTCACAAGCAGTGCATGCAAGCAACAAGCAAAACACAATAAAACAAGACAATATGGGACTGGTCCTGCCCACAAAAGAAAGACGAAACTACGCAACTACACAGGGAAAGAAGGTACATTAATATTTGTTGCAAGCTATCAACAAACATACTGCCCTTTTGTTAAAAGATCAAGCCCTGCCACTATTTTCGTCTTTATAAGGGAGTTACTTAACATGGAAACTAGTTATGAGTGTAAAAGAAGATTGTATATTAATGGCAATAAGAACCTACCTTCATGTACTCTTCCCGGAGACAGGCCGCAATGGCATAACAGGTTTCAGGTATCAAACCAAGCGCTTGTGGTGAGATGCCAGTGGAAAACTTTAAGTCTTGCAGCGCCCTGCCAGTGGCCAGATAGCATAAAGTAGCCACTAGTCTTTGTTCTGGTGTAATGGCCCTGCGCATGTATGAGTCTTGCTTCTTTATGTGTGGCCCAACAATTGTCAACAGCTTTTGAAACGTATCCTCAGACATCCGAAGGTAATTCCGGTAATCTTCAGGAGAGGACAGTTTCAACTTCCGCAGCAAGTTACCATGTGAAATGTTATCGCGATCCAGAAGCCAATCCTTTGACCAAAATCTGCGCTTTGATGGCACCTTACGCTTTGTGGCTTTCTGCTGTGCTTCGTGGTGCAAAATAACAAATAAAGCTGCTGCTATACGTCTCTTTCTATTCTTCCTTCTTCTCAACCTCATTCGTTTGGAAACCATCTTGAACACTCCACACTGTGGAAACACAAAGGCAGGAAGAAGAAAGACTCTTCCGCAACGGACGCTACGTCACTTAAGCGACAAAAGGCTTCAACGACACTTCGTGCGCACGCAACGGTTCGATATAGTTGCCCACAAAATGTCTCCTGTGTGTATAGCTAATCGCTCTATCAATTACTGGCACTAGACAGTGGCTGAGCGACAACTTCCGCAAAGTCGCTAGTACTAGGCTGACCAGGCGTCCTCTTTTGCCCGGACAGGTCCACTTTTTACGACCTGTCCGGGTCGTCCTCCCGGGATTTTGAAATGACCGGGGGAAGGGTGAAGAGAGCTGAACACAGAGCAGAGGGAGCCCAGCTGCAGAAGAGCTGCTTTGTTCAATGTGTGAGTCAGGAGCAGACTGGGAAGGGGGGCAATCTCCCTCCAGGCAGCCTTTCATTCAGTGATTTAGGGCAGGTCTTGTGTATTCAGGTTTGTTGTTGTAAGGTAATGTGAAACACTAAGCTAGCTGATAAAAGTGCAATTAGAGGGCAGGCAAGCTTGTAAATATACACAGCATGATGCAGAGCTTGCCTGGAGGATCCATGGGCAAATATCTGTCTGGTCTCTCCCCATTGTTCTAAGGACTGCATGTGTGGATGAGGTGTTAAAAAAGTTGAAACGTTTGTGACAGTCCCTAGACTCCAGGAGGGTTGCTTTCTGACTTGTGTGAGAGACTGGCAGCGCCTCCTGTTTCCTGCACTTCATCAAAAACACCTTTGTTAGCTTAAATTAACCCCAAAGTGTTCAGTTAAATCACTGAGATATCCAGCTTTCAGTATGGGCAAATTAATGGCAAAACGTTCAGTACAACATGTATAACTTGTATTCTCAACAGTTACAGTTTTAGGTTGAACAGAAGACCTACAGCCATCCAGTTCAGCCAGAATACTAAATCATTGTGCTTAACTAGCATGGTTTTTACAGTCTTCTCTGGAGTTCTCAACATGATTGTCATTTGTCACCTGCCTGTGTGATTTTATTGCATTTTGTAGGGAAATCTTCTGCTAATCTGATTGCATTTTGTGGTCGGCCAGCCCTCCACCACCATGTGGTCTGGAAGAAAAAAAAAACGGCCCTCCATGCCCACGAAGTTGCACAGCACACTGCTAAGATCTTGTATATTTGGCCCCACCCATGACCACGCCCACATGCTGTTGTGAGCGTCCTCTTTTTTGGAAATCAAAATATGGTCACCCTAGCTAGTACGAATGTGCTCCGTGTGTATAATTGTCGCTCATTTACAACTGTCGTTGCTGGAGACATTCGCTTGTAGCTTGTCTCTATGCAATTACCCTGATTTGTTCCTCGTGAGTATGGGCCATTAGACTTATTCAACTCCTGGAAATAGTGGCAAAAACAACCTAACACCCTGGAATGACTTCAAAAGCATTAGTGAGGAAGAGATCTCAGACATCCTCCGTTGCTTCCGCCAGACAACCTGCGACCTGGACCCTGGACCAACTAAACATATGCTGAAATGCCCTGACCTGCTTGGTCCAGCATTTCAAAAAATAGTAAATTGCTCTCTGCAAGCAGGGAGGTTTCCTACCTCTCTAAAAGAAGGAATTACCAAGCCCCTTAAAAAAACCTTCCATGGATCCAGATGCTATAAGCAGCTACAGACCTGTCTCCAACCTCCCCTTCTTAGGTAAAGTTATTGAAAAGGCTGTCTATCTGCAACTTGAAACCAGGCTGTCAGTAAACAACATCCTGGACCCTCTACAATCTGGCTTTAAGAAACACCACAGCTGTGAAACAGCCCTCATCCAAGTCTGCAACGATCTGCTCATGGCAAGGGACAGAGGGGAATGCTCCATCCTAATCCTGTTGGATCTCTCAGCGGCTTTTGATACAGTTGACCATGAAATCCTGCTTAACAGACTGCAGGAGTACTGTGGCATCAGTGGATCAGTCCTCCAGTGGTTCAGATCATTCCTGATTGACAGAACACAGTATCCCTAGGTCCTATAATGTCCAAACCTGCACCTCTACAATTCGGAGTGCCACAAGGATCAATCTTATCCCCTCTGCTGTTTGCAATCTACATGTTGCCACTCGGTACACTTATCCTAAGTCATGGCCTGACGTACCACTGCTACGCCGATGACACAGCTAAACCTGTCCTTCAAACCTGGTGGAACAGACCCTACCCCAAAAAAAACTCTTGCTGAGCTACAGGCATGGATGAATGATAACTGGTTGAAACTAAATGCTGACAAAACTGAGGTCCTGTTTGTCCAAAGCCAGCACTTGTCATCAAAACAGCTCTATCCTAAAGCAACACCAATCAGGATTGGGAATTCAGACATATACAGCTCCAACCTTGTGCACAGCCTTGGCGTACTAATCAATGAGGAATTGAGTTTCAGAAACCAAATTTCATCTGTAGTTAAATCTTCCTTCTTTCATCTGAAGAACATTGCAAAGATTAAACATCTGATTCTCCCAGAGGATCTTCCAACCCTAGTCCACGCCTTCATCACATCACGGCTGGACTACTGCAATGCCCTTTATGCTGGCCTCCCCAAAAAGGACCTGCGTCGCCTGCAATTAGTGCAGAATGCTACTGCCAAATTGCTAACAAACCAGCCTCGCCACTATCACATTACACCGATCCTTCGCTCACTGCACTGGCTACCGGTAGAATTGAGAATACTCTTCAAGATTGGACTGCTGACATTCAAATCCCTGCACAATCTGGGCCCTGGATACATGAAGGACCTGCTGAAACTGCACCACACCTCTCACAACCTCAGATCAGCAAGTTCTATAAACCTGGTCACCCCCAGAGTGCACCTCAAAATCTGGAGATAGAGCCTTCTGTCATGCTGCCCTTACTCTTTGGAACGCCCTGCCACACCCAGTAAAGACAGCACCATCTCTGGAGCTATTCAAATCCAGACTGAAAAGCCACCTGTTTAGCCTGGCATTTCCGGACTTGTAAAATTCTTCCTCTGTACCACGATGGTCGGAGCCATGCTTATGAGCTTTGAGTCCTATGGGAGAAAAGCGCTTTACAAATGTTATTTGTCGTTGTTGTAGCTAAAAGTGTTCCCTGTCCAGTAACAGACCCAGCAGGTTTTGTAAAAGCTGTTGAAACCATTCAAACAAATTATGATGCAAATCTGTTGGATCTTGAGCAAATGCTGAAAGTAGCTCACTCTTCAGTAGTGGATCCAATAATAGCTGGTCATAATTTGGTGGATCCTACAAATACAAGAGACAAAGGTTTAAAATTTGTAATTTATCTCCGTAATACCTGGTTAAAGGAACGCCTTAGCAAGTCCTGGCAGCATGCCACGGGCCTAACCCAGTTAAGTGATGAGAATGCCATAACTTTTTGGTACAGGATTAAAAAGGCTTTCCAAGATGCTAATTATGATGAAAATAATGAGGGATCAAGCTCAGTTAAGGACTACATTCCTAAGTGGGCTAAAAAGAGTACAGGGAAGCTTTGCTTACAAGTAGACCTGAAGCAAAGGAACTGACAGAAGATCATCTGCTGCCAGTTGTAAGGGGAATAGATGATAAATTTAAGAGGAGAGAAAAGGCACCTGTCACGAAAGTTATGTTAATACAGGAATACCCCCAAGGACGAGGAAAATGGGCCTTCAGAGGTTATGGCAGGGGTAGAGGTGGCCGTGGTAGAGGTTTTTCTTATACTCCCTTGAGTGAAAGATTGCTACAGGTGTGGTAAGAAGGGTCACATGGCTTGGAGTTGTACACAGGAAGTTGCAGGAGAATAATGCTGAGGAAGCCCCAGCACATGCAACAAGGGCCATGTACGCACATGAGGACTTGGAATAGGAAATTGGCCAATCTGTATCCACCTACTCTTTACACCATCCTAAGGGGTCAAAGGAAGCCTATGTAACACTGTGGCTTAAAGAAGCACCTTTTTCACGTTTTGAGTGCCTGGTGGATACAGGGGCCAGCAATTCTATTCTAAAGGCATCTGAAGTACCCTCACACCTGCTTACAGCTAAAAATAACATTGTTGGTATAGAAGTAGGTGGTAAACAAGTCAAATTAAAAGAAACCCAAACCCTTACACAATTTTGAGTCCAATACCTCCAAGCTCCACCCACTTTAGTGTTGTGGACTTAGCCAACGCCTTCTTTTCAGTTAAGCTCCACCCAGAAAGTTGGAAACTTTTTAGTTTCACTTTTGATGGGAAGTCTTACTGCTGGACAACTTTGCCTCAAGGTGGTGTAAGTAGCCCTTCTTTGTATAATCAAGCTCTGCATCAGGTACTTCAGGGATGGAGGAGTGAGTATGACAGCACACAGCTACTCCAATATGCAGATCTTTTAATTTGCTGCGCTTCTGAATCCATATGCAGGGAAGAAACAGTCAGTTTGTTGTGCTATTTAGCAGAAGCAGGTAACAAGGTTTCAAAAGAAAAGTTGCAATACTGTTTACAACGTGTAACCTTTCTTGGTCACTGCATTTCACAGGGGGAAAAACATCTGACAGGGTGTCCATTGTTAAAGGTTATCCACTGTCAACATCAGTCAGGCACCATTGTATGAGAGCATCTCAAAGGAGCCCTTTGTAATCACTGAGGCAGGAAAAGCATCTTTTGAGGTATTAAAACAGGCCATAGTCACAGCACCTGTATTGGGACTGCCTGACTATCAAAAGGAATTATTCCTTTTCTGCCATGAGAACAAAGGACATGCAACAGGGGTACTTAATTGCATGGCCCTAAGCAGAGGCCTGTAGCCTACTTCTCAGCCAAACTTGATTCAGTGATTCAAGGGTCTCCTGGGTGTGTTGGCTGATGGTGTAATGGTTAAGGGCTCTGCCTCTGACACAGGAGACCAGGGTTCGAATCTCGGCTCTGCCTGTTCAGTAAGCCAGCACTAATTCAGTAGGAGACCTTTGGCAAGTCTCCCTTACACTGCTACTGCCAATAGAGCGCGCCCTAGTGGCTGCTGCTCTGCTCTGGCGCTTTGAGTCCGCAAGGAGAAAAGCGCAATATAAATGTTATTTGCCTTGTCTTGTCTTGTGTGTCAGGAATGTGGCAGCATGTGCTATTATGCTTACTAAGTCGGCTCATTTAGTACTGGGACATGGTCTCACTTTGTTGACACCGCACAGTGTACTTGAAATCTTAAACAGGGTGCAGACTAGACATTTGTCAGTAGCAAGGTTAACAAAATATGAGGTTGCATTGCTTACACCAGAAAACCTGAAAGTAAAAAGATGTAACACTTTAAATCCAGCTACACTTTTGCCAAATAAAGTAGAACATTCAGAAGAGCATGATTGTTTAGAGTTAATGGAAGCAGAAACACAAGGTTTGGACAATGTCCAAGACACTCCCTTACAAAATCCAGAGGATGGTAAGCCACACACAGGTTATGTTGTTATAACTCTTGAGGAAACAGTGGTTCAAAAATCTTTACCTCCTTTGAAATCAGCACAAGAGGCAGAGCTTTATGCACTCATTGAAGCCTGTACTCTGGCATCAGGTAAGATGGCCAATGTTTACACCGACAGTAGATATGGGTTTGCTATATCACATTACTATGGTCCAATTTGGAGGTCCAGGAACTTTATGACAGCTGCAGGTAAACCAATTAAAAATGCTGATTTGGTAAATGAATTGTTCAAAGCTCTCCAGTTGCCGTCCAGGGTAGCCATATTAAAAGTGCAGGCACACAGAGAGCAGTCAAAAGAAGCAAAAGGAAATCGCAGAGCTGATGCTGCTGCCGCCAACACCGCAGCCCTCGCTCCTCTAGCAGAAG
The DNA here is from genome assembly GCF_040937935.1 of Hyperolius riggenbachi. Classification (NCBI taxonomy): domain Eukaryota; kingdom Metazoa; phylum Chordata; class Amphibia; order Anura; family Hyperoliidae; genus Hyperolius; species Hyperolius riggenbachi. The sequence goes on along the minus strand of NC_090651.1, from coordinate 330,326,947 downwards.
CTACCCTGTTCAGAGTCAGAGATTCCAGCCATTCCAGTGGATGTGGAGATACTCAGAACCCTCCAGATGCAGGAGGCAGCCAGTCACAAAGCTGCATGGGTAAGCAAAGGAGCTAAACAGGAAGATGATGGTATATGGCGGGCAGGAACTGTGTATTGCCTTCCTAGATCACTGTATTCGATGATGGCTACTATGATACATAGGCCTACGCACCTGGGTAAAACAATATGGTTTCTCTGGTAGGTAAACACTGGATAGCTCCTAGGTTCAGGTCTATTTCTGCCCGAGTCTCAGCTAATTGTGAGATCTGCATGCGCCATAATGCTGGACAAATGGTCAAGGTGAGACAAAGACATATACCTAGGCCAGAGTACCCGTTTCAGAGGTTGCAAATTGATTTCATACAACTACCAAAGTTAGGGGTGTATGAATATGCTTTGGTTTGTGTTGATGTCTTTTCAGGTTGGCCTGAGTGCTGGCCGGTGGCCAAAGAAAATGAGAAAACAGTCGCTAAGAAGTTGATGTCAGAGGTAATATGCAGGTATTCATTACCAGAGGTAATTGACAGTGATCAAGGTTCCCATTTTACAGGACAAGTGGTACAGGAAATAATGCAAGCAATGGGAATCAAACAGGCTTTCCATACGCCCTATCATACACAAAGTAGTGGTAAGGTAGAAAGATTAAATGGTACAATTAAGACAAAGCTAGGGAAAATGTGTGAAGAAACTGGTAAACCGTGGACAGTGTGTCTACCTGTGGTTCTGTACAGCATCAGAACTGCTCCAATGAAACAGACTTGGGTTGAGTCCTTACGAAATTTTGTTTGGACAGGTACCACGCACAAAAATATATCTACCTCAGCAGCTACAGTCCTTTCATTCAAACTTAGCTGACTGTCATTTCCCTTTAGAATCACTTAACTGAAACTCATAAAAGCATATATATGATTCCATTCCAGACCCCAATTGTGTACAAGATACTCACAGGCTTAAGCCAGGAGATTATGTTGTGGTGAAAGAGTGTAACAGAAAATCCCTGGAAGCCAGATATCATGGTCCATATCAAGTTCTTCTTGTGACAACTACAGCAGTAAAACTTGAAGGATTCACTACCTGGACACACGTCAGTCATTGTAAGAAAGTGACCAAAGACAAAGATTGTTAATCTGACAGGCTTATATATTGTGGTGTTTGTGTATTTTGTCAATGTGTTTCAGGCTCAAGATTCCTACGAGGAAGAACCAAATCTTTATATGACTGCAGAAAAGAGTGGCACAAGCTGACAACAAAACTAAGTGTTGGGTATGCGGTATGAGACCAAAGGATTCAAAGGGTATACCATTAATAGCCATTCCCATAACTCGAGATGTATTAGTTAACGAAATTATAGGTAGAAATCATTCTGCAGAGAGGGCTAGAGCTGTTTGGAGAACTCCCGTACTAAAACCCATGCCCAATTCAAAACCCACTGTATGCATAGACATTAGTAGGTCTCTTGAGCAGCCACTAGTGTCCTTAGGCAGATTGACCAGCTCATATTGTGATAACGCCACATATAATTTTTCAATGACCTGGAAAAATATAAATGTAAGTGATATAGGTACTGATGCATGGTCTCTGGGTATAGCTTTACTTATGCTCCTAGGAGGTCACACTGGGTATATGAATTATCCTTCAGATCAAGGTGTTAACAAAACTATGATTTTACTGTTCAAGATGCTATCCCGAATCCCAGAATGCCCAAACTTGCTAGGAATAGAGCTTGCTATGATAGGAGCAGGGGCACATGCAAATGTTTCAGAGGAAATGTTTTCACGAGGTATTATCACATTACAACCACCTTATTTTGTCTGTGGAAGATGGGCTTATGCATGGTTACCTAGAGGTAGTTTTGGCCAATGTACTGTTGCTACGTTAGCACCAGCACTAGAAGTGGTAGATGACAAGGCACTAACTGCAAAGAAATACTTGTTGCCTCATCATAAGTTATACAAAAGGGATTTGTTTCAAATGGATGATTATGCTTGGGCTTTCTTTCCAACCTGGACAGGTTGGGGAACTGAAATGATGTTAAGGTTAAACAATTACTCTGGGTTAATTGATCAGATGTTCAATGAAACAATTGCAGCAATTACAGCAAACACTGTGGAAATGGCTCAGACCCGCAAACTGGCCTTACAAGAGAAACTAGCTTTAGATTACCTACTAGCCGCTTCAGGAGGAATGTGCATTGTTATAGGGGAAGACTGCTGTTCTTGGATAGACGATAACGGTGATATGGTACACAATCTACAGAAGGTAAAGGAACTGCAACACCAAGCTAGGGAGATAGGTAATGATGGGTGGAATCCGTTTAAAGGGACCAGCATAGGTAGCATATTTGGTTTAATTGGAAGTTTCTTTAGACAAATTGGTGCATATTTGGTTATGTTCTTGCTCACGGTGTTGATGATTTACCTATTCTATAGACTCATTATGTGTTTCATTAGCAGGTGCACTCGCACATCTGAAGCTCATCTATATCTAGTTCAAAGAAGAAACTCCTATGATGAAATAACCACCCAGGAGTACGAGAATCGCGCGACAGTAGCTGTCTGATATCAGGGCTTTTTACCTGGATGCTAATTCGCTATCCTCGAATATTGTTATATATATTCCTGGGTAATAGGAGGGTAGTCAGCGACATGTTGCTAGGTTCTGATATGAGACTAGGCAGGTTAGAGAGAGATTTATGTTAGTAAGACTTATTCTCATTGTGTAACATTTGATTTTTATTAATTGATCATTAATTTGTGTAATATATGTGGCAATGTTATTGCCAAAAGGGAGGAAATGTGAAGGTATCCTTAATATACTTTGATATGCTTTTGTATAAATCTATTATATAGCTTCTATAGGAATCACTCAATGATGAGATAGATGTATTCTCTCACGTAGCAGCACAGTAGGAATGTTGAAATGTTTGTGTCCCCACCTTTAGCCTGAGTCCAGGTATCTTAATGGACAATTAAACAGATAAGAGACAATAGTCCCCTTTGGCTAAATGGTGGCAGTTTGATATAGATAACGATTATGGGTGTTTCTAGAATGTGCTGGTAGCTTCAAAGGATAAGTGGGGGAACAACATGTCAGAGTAATGGATTAACTTGTTATGAAATTTTTTTTTACTTTTCCAAAGTTGTATAAAAGAGGCAATAAATTAACAGTCAAGACACACACACTCACATCTGACTGTTGGAGTAAGAAGGGTCTCTGTGTGACTTTCTTTCAAGCCTGCGGCCTACTGGGAGATCCGGAATCCACTAGTCAACTTGAGGCGATTGGCCTAACCTAAAAGAATAGATATAGGCCCCCTCGAGACCTGACAAAAGAAAGATATTGTTCAAAGTCTATGGCCTCACCCATGAGAATGGTGTATGAAGAATTAAAGCCAACTATGAACTATATAAACTATATATAAAGATCTCCCACTATTAGACCATATTAGGATGCAATGTTGGAGATAGGCCGGACATATGGTTAGAATGGATGGATGGATGGATGGATGGATGGATGAACTACGATCCAAAAAGGAATCTTTACAAGGAGCTTGGATATATAAAGACCAACTGGAAGACCTAGAAAACAAATGGGCAGATGAAGCTGACAAAGTTGCCAAAGAACTGCTTAAGATACGCAACTGGAAAACAGGCAGCAATAGACAGATCGACAGGGCAGAAAATTGGAGGCAAGGCTCAAACTGGGCTGTAGCACCATTGGAGGTGGTTTTATTAGTCATTTTTGCATCAGGGAAAAAAAAACCACCCCTGGTGAGAATGCCCCCCTTCAAGTAGTTTGGAGGGATGTAAAGATCATGAAGCAACAAACTTTACATTGTACAGGTTTTTTTTTAGCAAATTTATGAAAATATAAATTGGAACTAGTAACAGAATGTTTAAATCGGAGGTTTGATTTAATGATTACTCCTGTATTGTCCGGTTTGGTGGAACTGCCTTTCCATTCACAGTGGCCACGTTTGACCCCATGTTGTGTGGAGACCAGACCACACAGTCACTCCGCAATGTGCAACTGAGGCCATGTGTAATACTACATTACACATGGATACCAACACAACAGGACATATGATGGACCCCATTATGGAACCTGAAACTGGGGTAAGCAATATTTTTGTGATGTCAATAGGCTCTTGTTGGGTGTGGTTTCTTTCAAAAGTTGTTGATCTAATTATGTATGCAAATTATACAATTTACATACATCTAAAAAACAAACTGCATAAAAACGTAATAGTGTAGAAATGTCCCTGCTTTCTCCTTTTTACACACTTTGCACACTATAGCGACACCTAGTTTTGGCACTCAGCATCAAAACTACCTTTTATACAGATGCCCTCTGCTGTTGCTTACAAATCTTAGAAAATTCAATATGCTGGATCTCCTGTTTTGAGCATCATTTTTCACAGTCAGAAACCAAAACCATGTTTACTTACAGCCCAGTGTCTGCTCTTGGATTGTAATTTAATATGGTTCTCTGAGTGCATCTCCAGTGATTGGAATAAGGAAGATAAGTATCCTTGATGCCTGCATGCAGAGTGGGATACAATACAAACATCTGGCCTTTCCCAAAGTTTACCATATGGATAGAGCCTTACAAGGTCAGCTGTCAGTGAGTGTCCACCATCTAGCACAGCAATGACACAGATGCACCACAGGAAACTTGAGGGTATTTTTGAGTCAAAGACCCATCATGCAGATCAAGTGGTCTGACCCCACTGGCTGCATGTTTGCCGATGTGGGGCTTTGAGGCTAAAAAAAGGTAATGAACATACATTTTTTTTAAAAAGTAAGTAAAGGAACTAGTAATAGAATGTTTTTGAAATGGGAGATTTGATTTACTGATTGCTCATGTACTGTCAAGGTTTGGTGGAACTGCCTTTCCATTCATGGTGGCAACGTTTGACCCCCATGTTGTGTGGAGACCACAGAGTCACTCCGCAATATGTAAGCGAGGCCAGGAGGAACAAATGCCACATTACACAGATGCTAACAGAACACAACATGTGGTGGGCCCCATAATGGAGCCTGAAACTGGGGTAAGAAATAGTTCATTTTGTGATTTCTACAGTATATGTTCTTGTTGGATGTGGTTTTCTTCAAAGGCAAAATGCTGATCAAAGTGTGTATGCAAATATTTACTACCATTTACATATGACACATCAAGCGGCTCAAAGCAGCTAACCACATCTAAAAAAAAGCGTATAAAATAGCATTGTAGAAATGTCCCCACTTTCCCCTTTTTACGCAACACACATAGCATTGCTGCTACAGTGGCACCTAGTTTTGGCACTCATTGCTGAGTTCCAAAACAACCTTTGCACAGATGCCCTCTAATGTTCCTTACAAATCTTAGAAATAAATTCAATATGCTGGATCTCATGTTTTGGGCATCCACTTTCACAGTCAGAAACCAAAACCATGTTTACTTACAGCCCAGTATCTGGTCCTGGATTGTAATACATTTAATATGTTCTCTTTCAGATGCATCTCCAGTGATTGGAATGAAGGAGTGTATACTTGATGCCTGTACGCAGAGTGGGATATAATACAAACATCTGACCTTTCCCGAAGGGTTTACCATATGGATAAACTCCTATGGAGGTCAGTTATGGAGTATCCACCATCTACTAGCACAGCTCGTAATACGAGAGGTAGGTGGGACACAAATTTAAATGGCCACATTCTAGTGTGTTCAACTTTAGAAAGTTAAAATGAGATGCAAATGTAATGTAAATATGCAGCTTGGAATTGTGTAAAATCAGCCTTTACAAAAAGTGAATGTGATTGACCCTTTTCCAAGCTGTAATTTTCATGAGTGTGGGAATTGGCATTTCATGTGCCAATTTCTAGTGAACATCAAATCACCTATTAGGACAACTGGTGACAGCTAGGTTTTCCTTCATATGCCACAATCTGCCTCACTTCAATATTAAATGACAGACTTACCACAGGAAACTTGAAGGTAATTTTATATCCACTGGCTGCATGTTTCTTGCTGAAGTGAGGCTCTACTGAAGCTAAGAAGCCATGACATCACAAAGGACATTTTAAAGGGAAGGTCCAAGCAAAATAAAAAAACGAGTTTCACTTACCTGGGACTTCTACCAGCCCCATGCAGCCATCCTGTGCCCTCGTAGTCACTCACTGCTGCTCCAGTCCCCCGCTGGCAGCTTTCCGACCTTGGAGGTCGGCAGGCCGCATTGCATACGTCTTTACGCATTCCCACTAGTGCTAGAACACCAGTAATGCGTAAAAGTGTATGTGTTGATGTTCCTGCACTAGTGGGAATGCGTAAAAACGTACGCAATGCGGCCCGCCGACCTCCGAGGTCGGAAAGCTGCCAGCGGGGGACTGGAGCAGCAGTGAGTGACTACGAGGGCACAGGATGGCTGCATGGGGCTGGTAGAAGCCCCAGGTAAGTGAAACTCGTTTTTTTATTTTGCTTGGACCTTCCCTTTAAGGAAGCAAAGATGTCAGCCAGCCTATGTAACTCACGTGCTAGACCTTATTATAGCTCTGGTGAGAATGCCCCCCCCCCAAAAAAAAAAGTTTGAAGGGATGTAAAGATTATGCAACTGTTACATTCTAAAGTTTAACAAGTTTTTGAAAAAATATAAATAGGATAGAGATAGAGATTTCATTTAATGATTGCTTATGTATTGTCAGGTTTGGTGGGACCAACTTTCCATTCACGGTGGCCACGTTTGATCCCCATGTTGTGTGGAGACCACACAGTCACTCCACAATATGTAACTGAGGCCAGAGGACAAAATGCAGCACATTACACATGGATGCGACATTACACGTGGATGCTTACACAACAGGACATGTGGTGGACCACATTATGGAACTCGAAACTGGGGTAAGTAATAACTATAGTTAATTTTTGTGATGTCTATACTCTGATTGGATGTGGTTTCCTTCAAAGGCCAAATGTTGATCTAAGGGTGTTTGCGAATAAATACATTATAAACACAAAAGTTTGGACACCTTCTCATTCAAAGAGTTTTCTTTATTTTCATAGCTATGAACATTGTAGATTCACACTGAAGGCATCCAAACTATGAATTAACGCATGTTGAAGTATAGTACATAACCAAAAAGTGAGATACAACTAAAAATATGTCATATTCTAGGTTCTTCAAAGTAGCCACCTTTTGCTTTGATTACTGCTTTGCACACTCTTGGCATTCTCTTTATGAGCTTCAAGAGGTAGTCACCTGAAATGGTCTTCCAACCGCCTTGAGAGTTCCCAGAGATGCTTGACACTTGTTGGCCCTTTTGTCTTCACTCTGCAGTCCAGCTCACCCCAAACCATCTCGATTGGGTTCAGGTCTGGTGACTGGAGGCTAGGTCATCTGGCGCAGCACCCCATCACTCTCCTTCCTGGTCAAATAGCCCTTACACAGCCTGGAGGTGCGTTTGGGGTCATTGTCCTGTTGAAAAATAAAATGGTCCAACTAAATGCAAATTTGATGGAATAGTATGCCGCTGCAAGATGCTGTGGTAGCCATGCTGGTTCAGTATGCCTTCAATTTTGAATAAATCCCCAACAGTGTCACCAGCAAAGCCCCCCCACACCATTACACCTCCATGCTTCACGGTGGGAACCAGGCATGTAGATACCATCCGTTCACCTATTCTGCATCGCACAAAGACATGGTGGTTGGAACCAAAGATCTCAAATTTGGACTCAGACCAAAGCACAGCTTTCCACTGGTCTAATGTCCATTCCTTTAGCCAAAACAAGTCTTCTGCTTGTTGCTTGTCCTTAGCAGTGGTTTCCTAGCAGATATTCTACCATGAAGGCCTGATTCACAGTCTAACAGTTGCTCTAGAATAGTGTCTGCTGCTAGAACTCTGGCATTGACCTGGTCTCTAATCTGAGCTCCTGTTAACCTGCGATTTCTGAGGCTGGTGACTCGGATGAACTTCTCCTCCGCAGCAGAGGAGACTCTTGGTCTTCCTTTCCTGGGGTGGTCAGCATGTGAGCCAGTTTCTTTGTAGTGTTTGATGGTTTGAGACTGCAAAAAAGGTGGCTACTTTAAGAACCTAGAATATGATATAGTTTCAGTTTCACACTTTTTGATTATATACTATACTTTCACACGTGTTAATTCATAGTTTGGATGCCTTTAGTGTGAATCTACAATGTTCAGTCATGAATGAAAAAAAAAACCTCTTTGAATGAGAAGGCATGTACAAACTTTTGGTCTGTACTGTATATTGATTATACAATTTACATACCGGTACACATTTAACACTTACAGCTAACCACATGTAAAAAAAAAAAAGGGGCAGAAACATAATAGCATTGTAGAGGTGTCCCCACTTTCTCCTTAAAGGAATGGGTCACTTTTTGGAAGCAAATCTTTAGTCTCCCTATTTTAAAGTAGGATTTGGGTAATGGGCCTACAACACCATATATAGTAATGTGACTTGGACAACTTAGAAATTTTTTTTTTTTTTTCTGAAACTTATTCCAAAGATTGCACTCAAAAACCCCTAAACCAGTGGTGTAGCTTAGAAGTTTTGGGCCCCAGTGTGAGGTTTACATTGGGCCCCCTCAAGCTCTCTCTACACAATTGATAAGGATCACCAAAGCCTGCCCAGGATAGCTGCAGTGCAGAGAGGTGGAGGACAGTCTATTAATAGTTGCAACTAATCAAAGCAGAGCTGATCAGCAAAGCACCAAGAAATACAGATGTTCTATGAGGGCCTCTAATTGGCCACTCTGGTCCAGGCCCTGGTGTGGTCGCTACCTCTGTATCCCCTATTGCCACGCCTCTGCTAAGGATTCATTAATATATGATTGATAGTTTTTAAATATAACCTACAACTTTACATACATAAGAGTATGTGGCAGTGTTGTCTATATACACACACATACCAGGGGTGTTGCTAGCCCCAAAGATCAGTGGCACGTGCCCCGTAGCTATTCTGGGGTGCCTCGGATGTTCTACAGTCAGAGTCAGCTATGGTGCCTCAGTGGTGGGGGCATGCTGGGAGTTGTGGCGCCTCAATGGGAGGCCCATGGGAGGGGTCCACTAGAAGGTCAGGGAATGCTATGGTCGAAATGCCAGATAACATGGCAGCAGGCCGGCCCAGCCAGCAGAAAGTCAGAGCAGCCAGCACAGAAATCAGGTAACTGGCTAGTTGTGTTTGAGTGACATTGCCTATTCATTGTGATCTGCTGCATTTTTTTTCTGTATTAATGGAGAGGGGGCTTCATCCAACATTTTGCTGGGCAGACCTACTTAGACTGCTAAGTTCATGTAAATTTGGCTCCACCCATGATCACACCCATGTTCTGGTGCATGGCCACACCCATTTTCCAGCTGAAGTTCCCCATATCTTAGGATCCTAGCCACACCCCTGATGCATACTATACTTCATTGCATCGGCACAGCTATGTAGCATAGTAGACAAAGGTCCCATGTTAATGGTCACAAGATCATCATTTCTTTGCCTTATGGTCTTTGCCATATTGAGAGAGTTTCCCTCAGTGAGTAAGCCCCATACCTTCATGATTGTAAATAGGAATTGATAAAGAAAATTTGTTCTGTTTCTCCAGAATTATGAATGCCAACATCCCAATAGATATGCGTGAGGAACTTTTTGCTGGCATGAAATAAAAACAATGTGGTGAATGTGTCAAAAGTTGGATCTGGCAGTCCAAGAAAATCCATTCATAATTTTATGCAACAAATACAAAGGTCACTGGTTTCCGAACACCCCCATGGAGGAAAGACTATAGGCAAATTATACTAACATCTTACCAGTGGACTCTTCAATAATTAGATTTTAGGCATTTTAAAGTGTGCTAGACACAACTCAGCTAGGTCTCAGCCAAGAATGTGTTCAGGTGCCCTCTGATGTGATATGCTGCCATATTTAACCCCTTAATGACCACCTAACGCCGATAGGTGGTGGCAGGTCGTAAGTGGTTTCCCATGGAACGAGTGGCCTTTCCATGTCAGTTCACGGAGGGTGTCTCCATGAACAGTCTGCGAGCCGCCAATCGCGGCTCGCAGGCTAAATGTAAACACGCAGGGAAGAAATCCCCGCTGTTTACATCGAACGGCGCTGCTGCGCAGCAGCGTCGTAAAGCAGATCGGCAATCCCCGGCCTCTGATAGGCTGAAGCCTATCAGAGGTGGCGCAGGACACATCGCCGTCCTGTGCCGCCCAGGGGACGGAGCAGAGGGAGGGAGAGAGGTAGGCTGGATATCGCTGTGGAGGGGGGCTTTGAGAAGCCCCCCCACTAACCACAAATAGCTGACAGCGATCAGACCCCCTGGCAGGACATCCCCCTAGTGGGGAAAAAGGGGGGGGGGAGAAGTCTGGTTGCCCTGGCTGCCACATGATCTGTGCTGTGGGCTGGAGAGCCCATGCAGCACAGATCTGAAGAAAAGTGCCCGGTCCTTAAGTGGTTAAAGGGTAATTATTTTAAAGATTTTAATACTAAAAATAAAGACTTATTGAAAAAAGTGAGCAAAAAGTAAAGTGGAGATATAAAAGTCATCTATATGATCTGTCTTCAGAATCATGAATGCCAACATCCCAATAGATATGCGTGAGGAATTTTTTGCTGGCGTAAAATATATTGTATATATTATGGAGATTTCGTATCAAAAGTTGAATCCAGGTGCCATGAATTTTTTTGAAGAACATTTTTTCATGATTCTATGCAATAAATACATTGGGTCACTGGTATCCCAACAACCCGATGTGGGAGAAACTATAGGAAAGTTATTATACAAGCAGTTTTTACTAGTGGACTGATTTTAGGCATTAGCCTCATACACATGCTAAACAGAACTCAGGTCTCAGCCAAGGTTCTCATGCTTACCCTGCCCCTCCAGTAGTTATTGTGCACTGCACCATTGTCCCTCCTACATTGAATACTATGAATGTCTTTTTCCCTGCATGGTCACCCTAATAAACACGATCTTTATAGGAAACACTGAGTTTTTACATAGCTTGGATGATCAAGACCATATACAATTTACTCCTATCTGCCCCCATTAATCTTGGGGCTGAACAAGGAATTTACCATTTCTACTAAAGGCATTTTGGGGATTCCTCTTCAGTCACTACAAAAATCTCAATTACAGCCCAGTATCTGCTCTTTGTAATGTAAATATGGTTCTCCTTCAGGACCATCTCCAGTGACTGGAATAAGGAGGTTGAGAGTATCCTTGATGTCTGTATGCAGAGTGGGATGGGATACAATACAAACATCTGGCCTTTGCCAATGTTTGTATTCTATGATAGGCCCCTATGAAGGTCAGCTGTGTATCCATCTTCAACATCAGTGAGCCACGTCTTAGCCTAGAATCTAAATGTGTACATGTGTCCTTTTAGAAATTGAATATGCTGGATCTCTAAGCAACACCATCAAATGAGCACATTGCTCTCACTTTCCCCACCCTCCAAAAGTCACTGTATTGTGCACTGCACCATAGTCCCTCCCACATTGAATGTTACACGGAGCTTAGTTAAGACTGGTAAGTCTGAATGTTTGTGCGTCTTAATGATTTCAAGGCCAGATACAGTTTATAGTTTTTATAAAGCTCCAAACAAGGCATTCTACTTCAGGCTTTGGGGATTCTCTTGCACAGTGCAAAAAATCAAAACAAAAATAAACACACAAAACCCCAGTATCTGCTCTTGGATGGCAATAATTCTAATATGCTTCTCCAGTGATTGGATTAAGGAAGATCAGTATCCTTGATGCCTGTATGCAGAGTGGCATACCGTACAAACATCTGGACTGTCCCAAAGTTTTTACCATATGAATAGAACCCCTATGAAGTCAGCTGTTGGTGAGTAACCATCTTCTAGCACCGCTTCTTCACATACAGGATGGTGGGGCAGAAATATAAATGGAGCAAATTCTAGTGTTAGTCTGCTTGCTGGGGACGGGGAAGGCATTTTACTGATCAGTTGTGAAAACAGAAAATTGAAATCAGAGTCCATGTTATTTTTACTGTAATAACTATAACTACTATCAAAGAGCTCTCTTCATCTTGTTCTTTAGTAACCCGAGAGGTCAAGCAGGGCTGGAACGAGAAGCGCATGACTGGGCGGGACCTAGGACAGACTGACCAGACACGATTGCGAATTAAAGGTGGAGTGCCTGAAGGTATCCCTCCAGGCAGATATAAGGCAGGATCAGGGAAAGTTCTTTGCCCAAAAAGGATACAGCAAACTCACTTGCACCCACCCTCCCTGTGCGTCAATTGTCAGTTATCCGCAAGCGGCCACGCGGGTGTTGGGAACATACCATAACTATGCTACCCCTCGTATCCTAACAGATTCGTCACAGCAGGAGGCAGGTACGTGCCAGCTTCTGCTACATCGAAATAAGAAGCACAATAGTTTGTGGGTCATTAGGTTGATGGCTTTAGGGCGGGTCATCAATTCGCTAATGGCACCATGTCGTCACTGGCGAGGCCCAGTGGCATAAATGTCGTCACTAGGCAAGGTTCAGTGGCATAAAGGTTTATCAAATAGAAAAGCATTGTCACGGGACCTGTCTGAGCGCGGTTTACACGTTTTTTATTGTTTAATACATGTCATTGTTAACGTTGTGTTATATTGTTACACCTAATATCTGTATTAAAAGCTGTGGCCTTTAAACTCCAATTGGGTGTCACAGTTTTATGTAGATGGTAAGGTCCGTCCCGTATGGGCCCTGCCCGGTCAAGTTTATTCTTCTCCACAGCAGATTCCAGTATTCTTCAGGACATGGACTACTCTTTGGTCCCCTCCAGTGCAAACCAGAGAGGGGAGATGAACAGAGTAGTCTGGGGGTTGGTAACCAGGAAGTATAGCTAGAGCTGAAGACTTTACAGTCTTGGAGGCAAATCCTAGAGATGAGAATGGTCAACCAAAAAGATAGTGGTCACTGGCTAGTGGCTGTAGACATGGAATAGAAGCCTGGAGATAAAGGAAGATGCAGCAGAGAAGGAAGATAAAGACGTGGAGGCAACCAGAGGGATGGAGCAGATTTAAGCTGTGATTACTTACAAATAACATTTTTCAAATATCCTGTTCTAACTATTCTTTTGTATACTATTCAAAGCAAATTTTTGGTGATGGGATTTTCATAATTTAGCATAGAATCTAGGTAAATATCCCACATTTTATACCTTGACAGAATAGTACACAGATAATAGCACTCATGCCATAAGTAATCCTTTCCACATCTATCAAGGCCCTGATGAGTCATGTGATGAAACCGGTAGAGTGGAGCCAGGAAGCAGCATGGAGGACTCTAAATAGACTGAGAAGCACGTGAGCTGCATCCCTGGACCAGGGTTAATCACAGTGCATTGTGGTTATCCACAGATGGGGACTTAAATCTGAATTCCAAATACCTTCTGTTTTAATAAGGCAAACCACAGCAGTGCTGTGCACAAGAACCTCCTGAACACTGAATAGGTACTGTCTGCAAACTTTGTATTTTTTCCTTATCAGTTGCTGAGCAGATGCTGTCAGAACAATTGTGCAGATAGAAAGTTTTTTTTTTTCTCCATGCCCGCTACAGCCACTCAGTTTTAGCACAGGGAAAAGAAACTAAGCATTGCTTTTAAGTACTGGGTAAGGGCTCTACCATATGACATAGGAGACCAGGGTTTGAATCCTGGCTAGGGTCAGTACCTATTCAGTAAGGAGTTCAAGGCAAGACTCCCTAACACTGCAGAGTGGCCTCGAGTGCATTTCAGTGGCTGCAGCTCTTGATCGCTTTGAGTCTGACAGGAGAAAAAGCGCTATACAAACGTCTGGATTATTGGATTATTTTAATTGTATTTTTGTATGTTATTATCCCTCAGTCTAAAAACATATCCAGCCTGTAGCACACCCCAGAAAAATTTAGCAAGAGTGAGAACGGGTGCAGCCATCTTCACCAAGACCACGTGGCACAAGAACAGTTTTCCACTCAGCTGTCAACCACTTTAACTCAACGCCTTCCTCCTAGGTTTTTTCTCCATTACTAATGGAACAGATTTTACATTACTGTACATGTGTATACTGCGTGTAATCTAACCCATACCTTAGTCATGTATGCCAACCCCAAATCCAGGCATGACCAAGTGGTGCTTGGCAAATAAAACAAAAAAACCAAAAACAGTAATCTATATCATTGAATTTTACTGTACATGAAGTGTAAAGTAAATGTTCTATTGTTTCTCCTAAAACGAATGCCAATATCCCAATAGACATGCTTGAGGAATTTTTTGCTGGTGTGATATAGATAGGCAATTTGGTATCAAAAGTTGGATCCAGAGCGCCGTCTCAGCCAAGAATCAAACCATGTTCACAGTAGGACATTGCGTTGTCTATACCATTCCCTGTATAACTGGAACACAATGTAATGAAACAGTCGTACTGCATGCTAAGGCCACATGGCCTCAATTCACTAAGCTTCTCTCCTGTCTTTAATTCTTTAATAACTCTTCTGAGCTGTTTCTACAGTTATCACCATAGTGCTAACTGTAGAAACAGCTCAGAAGAGTTATTAAAGACAGGAGATAAGCTTAGTGAATTGAGGCTAATTTCATACAGTAAAGCACAGTCATTGAAAGTATACTTCTCTACCTGCTATTGCACACATTTTGCAGTAACACTGATTGCAGTGGGTTATCATACTATGGGCCACTGAACTGCAATGCACCTGCCGCAATGTGAACGTCGCTGTAGGGTGGAGCATGGTCATGCAGCAAGTAGCGTTACAAAGTGCCTGCTATGCACCACTGAAATTACATCTAACATATGCACAGCTACCCTCTGATGTCACTTAGAAATTGAGCATGCTGGCTGTTTATTACCACCCAGTATCTGCTCTTGATTGTAATACATCTAAAATGTTTCTCTTTCAGGTGCATCTCCACTGATTGGAATGAGGAAGATTAGAGTATCCTTGATGCCTGTATGCAGAGTGGCATATAGTACAAACATCTGGCTTTTCCGAAAGTGTTTACCCTATGTATAGACTCCTATGAAGTCAGTGGTCAGAGAGTAGCCACCATTTTCTGGCTTCTTAGTAATAATCATGCATAGACGAAGGTGCAGCAGAAATGTAAATTGTGTCAACCATTCATGGGCTATAGTTACTAGGTAATTACTGGAGAGTTGATCCATCTTGTATCTGATGGCCATTTGGAGACGGGAAGGAATTTTTCCATTTTAAGGCTAAGGCTTTGTGAGGTTTTTCTCCTTCCCCTAGATCACCTGGGCTATGTGCGGTTTCAGGATTTTTTTTTCCTGTTTGAACTTGGACAGATGTCTTTTCAACCAAACTATGTAATGTGTTTGTCTACAGTTTGGAACTGTGTCAGATTACACAAAAAGTCAATCTGATTCAGCGATTTCCAAACTGCAGAAATTTGCCTGAAAGTTGCAATAATTCACATTATAAATAATTTCTATTGACCATTGTGATCATCCACCATTAGGACAAAACTTGGGTGATAGCAAGCCCTCCATGCACTATTGATGCACTGCTCTTACTCCCTACTGTCCAAGCGCCATCACCTACACCAGGGTAGAGGTCTTGAAATTGGAGTCCCATGCCCAGGTACTGCCCATGGGGCAGCCTGGGCCCATATTGATCAGTGGGCCCTCAGTAAACATCTGCCTAGGAAGGAAGGCCCTTGACTCGAGGGGCATGCGGTCACCCCATCACAGCCATTCTACTGGCAAATGTTCGTACCCTCCCGAACAAGCTGGGATGAGCTGCTTCTACTCAGCAGCAAACCCTTGCTTGGCAGAAGTCTTCTGCATGACAGACCTGGCTGGATGACAACCTCCCAGACCACTCCCTACACCTACCATGTTTCAATCTCTTCCGACCAGACCACAAGCTCTCGGGGAAAAAGGCGGTGGCATCTGCTTCTACATCAACTCTGCTTGGTGCTCCAGCAACCATCCTGTACAAATACTGCTCTCCAGATGTCAAGCTCATAAAGGAATACTATCAATGCCCAAGTGTTCTAAAATGGCAATGTACAAATAATGTCTAAGTAGCTGTGTAAACATTTTCCTACTTTTCATGTTAAATATCAGAGGCAAAAGCTGTAATTTATTGGAGGGTAGGATTTAGCTATATTGGGACAAATCAATTGCAGAAGGGGTGTCTGCTTCAATGCACAGCCAGAGTTGCATATCAGACTGCAGAAAGCAAATATCAAACATATCAAACTGTGAAAGCAAAAACAGTATGAAAAGCTGTGGACAGTTACATTTTCTCTGCTCTCTTCACACACTTCAGTCAGAAACACAGGACACAGGAGCTGCAGCTGTTGGGAGCTCTCTCTCTGTCACACACAGAGTTAACTGATCAAGTGTGAGGGGAATTTCCCCTCTCATGGCTCAGTCAGCCCTCGGTTTTGGCATCAGTAA